>NC_090820.1:31936455-32143549 GCF_000390325.3 Nicotiana tomentosiformis | reverse complement strand
TCGAGAAATTTTTTTCGGGATTTGAGACGTGGGTCCCACTGTCGAATAATTTAATGAATTTTGGATTTTTTTCGAAAAATTTACAAATTCATATGAAATTAATTCCTATGATTCGTATTGAGTATATTGAATTATTTGTGAATAGATTTGAAGCTTTCGGAGATAAATTCTAAAAGAAAAAGTTGTGGTTGAATAATTGATTGGAATTTGCAAAGCGAGGTAAGTGTCGTGGTTAACCTTGACTTGAGGGAATAGAACCCTTAAATTATTTGTTATGTGAATTGCATGTGAACAACGTATAGGCGAGGTGACGAGTGTCTATACGTCGTCAAATTAATTGTTTGCCTGCTTACTTGAAAGATTATAAATTATTTTAAACTATGAATTAATTATTATAATAATTATTTCTCTCATATTCTTTGTCAAATATTAATTCTTGAATTCCTGCATTAATTGTTACAAGCTATTTGAATTATGTACCTTAATTGTTAATTGACATTTAGCATATTAAATATTAAACTGCATATTTTCTCTCTGATTTCCATAATAATTTGCTATGTGCCTCTGTTTGTTTCATAATTAAATCATAAATTATTGTATGCTTGTTGCGTTATAATTTTATATTAACTGTTGCACTTATTGGGGGAATTTCTTCTATAAGAATTGGTAAATGAATATGTTGGAGGAGCGGGGTGCACGCCGCAATAGAATTGATTATAATGAACATATTGGAAGATCGGGTTGCACGCCGCAACAGACTTATTAAAAGTCTATATTGAAGGATCGGGTTGCATGCCGCAACAGACTTATTAAAAGTCTATATTGGAGGATCGGATTGCACGCCGCAACAGACTTATTTAAAAGTCTATATATATATATATATATATATATATATATATATATATATATATATATATACTTGATTGAAATAAATATACAACAGTCTTATTAAAAATTCATATTGGAGGATCGGGTTGCACGCCGCAACAGACTTATTTAAAAGTCGATATACATATATATATTGGCGGATCGAGTTGCACGCCGCAACAGACTTGATTAAAATGAATATATTGGAGGAGCGGGTTGCACGCCGCAACAGAATTGAATGTGAATATATTGTGAGAGCGGGTTGCACGCTGCAACAGAATTGATGGAAATGACAATTGGTTATGACTACTGAGTTGGCTTCAATTATTATAAATGAATTACCTGATTTATTTCTATTATTGTTGTTGTTACTAATATTGCGTACAGGTTAATGTAAGTGACCCGCCTTAGCCTCGTCACTACTTCGTCGAGGTTAGGCTCAGCACTTACCAATACATGGGGTCGGTTGTACTGATACTACACTTTGCACTTCTTGTGCAGATTTTGGAGTTTCAAAATTAATATACAGGAAAAACTCCCAAGGTACCGCCTCGTAGTCTCAAAAGTAAATGTTCAGGGAGAACTCCCGAGGAACCGCCTCGTAGTCTCAAAAGTAAACACACAGCTCAAACCGATAAATGCAACAACTAACAGCAAGATTTCTATAGTTATATTGATAAAGAACAATGAAAAACAGGAATCAACTAGGCATGCTTCACAGAGTTCAAATAAGCAGTTAAAGTACGTAGACATGCGATATTAGACTAAGCAGGATAACTACACATACTGAAATAGCTCAATTAAGAATGAAAATAGACTAATATTCATTTAAACGGTATAACTCAAATGAAAGGGAAAGCATTTTGCTACTAAAATCTTTTTTATGTAAAAAATAGTGAAACTAATCATAATGTTTTTCAGGTATTAACTATTAAGAATCAACGATCACAACGATAACACAAATCATCACGTAAATGAGATTGGAGTTGTAGTTTAGAGGTAACAACGTCACCAATAAACCCTACTATTTAATAGTAGGGTACTGATCTCACCAACCGAGGATCGGGCGTTTATTAAGATGTCGAAGATTTCTCTTAAAAGTAAATAGTAATGCTTTTCCTTTCAAGCCTTCTACCTTATAGTTTATAAATGTTATCTCACTTATCTTTTATTTTCTCTCAAGATTTAATTTGAGTTGTTATTTCAGTAATTGCATTTCCTCTAGTTCCCCTCTTCTTCTCTCTATTTAATTATTTTTCTCCAAGTATTGATCATGGGCTCACCGCCTCATCCCCACATTTAAAAAGGAAAAAAATAAGTTTTTTTTCCTTCTTAAAACCATATAAATAAGCTTACGAGAAAATCAATTTAAGTAGAGGATAACTCTACTATCATGTACATATATTTTCTTTAAAAGAAAAAGATGAGATAATATATATTTTTCGAAGTTGTAATCGACCCTTTTTCATCTCGCTTAAGGTTCGTTCTTTTAAAAAAATGGTGCTTTCTCTTGAGAATGATACATGAGATAAGGATAATAATTCCGTAATAAAGTTTAGAATTAACTTTATTTCATGTTTGTTTGGGATATTAGCTAATTTTGAAATAAATTTTATATTAAAATGACGGAATTAGTTATCTTATAAAAAAAAGTGAAATAACTAATCACATTAATATATCAAACATTTTACCAAACTGACCCCTTAGTGATAACGTGACGCAGTAGTTTTACTCATCATGTGATTTACTGTTTGGACTATTTGAAAAGCACTTATTCGAATCCAGCGAAAAGCTAAGTCAATTAGTACAAAGTTGGAGAGTTATCTAGATACCTCATTAGTACCACCTCCTTCTTGTGTACGTCTAATATTTTGGATATCCATTCGCAGTTCTGAAGTCCCTGTCTATTTTATTTTAGATGTATGTTTATTTTCAGACAGCTTTATTTATTCAGACCTTTATTTGTATTTACTCTAGAAGCTCGTGCACTTGTGACACCAATTCTGGGATGGTAATTAGACACCGCCGTTTTTATGGATTATTTCACTATATTTCAAATTTTGCTTTCGCATTTATTTCTTTGATTATTAATAATTTAAAGATTGTTTAAAAATTGGTTAATATTATTATAACGTTGACTTGCCTAGCAAGTGAAATATTAGGCGCCATCACGGTCCGAAGGTGGGAATTTAGGATCGTGTCACCTCCACCCGCATATATTAGGGTGAGGCGGTAGGGCCGCTTTGTGTAGGGATTGTATGGCCACTCAAAGATTTTATTAGCCCATGTTATCATTACTGACCCGAAATGATCTTCCGACCCAACTTATTTACAACTTGTAGCTATTGTCTATTTTCGGTACATTTATCTTTCCAAGACCACATTCTCACAGCCTTTTTATCTTTCTTTCATTCTATCCAATACACAGATCTTTCTTCCCATTACCATTTTCAATCCTTTCCTCTCTCTTTCTCACCTTTTTCTTTTACTGTGTCTTCTTCGTCTTTCTTTTTTCTTTATTTGGTTTTTTTCCCTTCATTTTCCTGCCCTTCTCTATCTCTTATTTCAGATTTATATTTTTTTCTCTTTATTTTTTACTTCGCACTGAAAATACTTGTTTGAGTACCTAGAAAGATCACAATTTTTTTAATTCAATTCTTAGAAATTTCAATTACGATGCATGATACAAGACTGGCAACAAAAGTCGTGGGGCTTTCTAGTCAAATGACGCTGTATAGTCACTGTAAAAATAATAGCCGGAAAAATATATAAAAACTGTATATTTTTTGTATATATATACATTCTTTATATTATATACAAAAAGTATACAATTTTATACACTTTTTCGACTACCAAATGTAATTAGTTTTTGGCGCGGGTATATATATATATATATATATATACACACACACAATGTATTAAATATTTTATATACACATATATAGAGTTGTACATATATACGATAATTTGTATTATAGTTTTATATAAAAGTTATATGTATATTATTATGCTATGTATAAAAGTTGTATATACATTGTATCCTAAGTTTGGCAATGTACTTTGTGTATATTGAGTGTATTCCGAACGTGTTTGTGTATCCAAGGCTATATTGAATTTTTTTTATACATGACTATATAGTGTATATATACTACACAATATGTATATAGTATAATATATACAAATTATATACATAATTTATACATGATTGATACATATCGTGCAATTGTATTTTTGTATAAAAATTGTATATAAACTGTTATATGTGTATAGAAGATGTATATTTATATTTATATAGTATTTAAAAGTTTTATATACAGTATTTTCCGAGTTTGATAATGTATTCTTAGTGTATTCCGAGCGTATTGTAAATTTTAAGTGTAAAATATATATATATATATATATATATATATATATAGGAAGTAGTTTGGTCGTTGTGGAGAAGACAATTGGTTTTCTTCTTCTTTTTTGTAATAAATTTTTTGTATGAATTCTCAGTCTTTCTCTTTTAGTTACTTCTTAAAAGTTGTATAAAGTTGTAGTTTTATATAAAAATTATATATACACTCATATAAAGTTGTATATACATGGTACTTGTATATTAATTTTATATAGAAGTTGTAATGACACTGTTATACAATGTTAAAACTATATATGCAATGTATACTAAGTTTGGCATCGTGTCATTTGTGTATATTGAGTGTATCCGAGTATGTTTGTGTATCTAAAGTATATCTTGTATACATTGTGAAATGTACATCTCTCTCTCTCACACACACATATAATCTCGTTATCTGTGTGTATTTTTTCTTCTTGAGTTGAGTTTTTAAGTAAGTTTTTCTCTTTTGAAAAATATTTTATTTTTTTGAATTCACCAGCTTTTTGGACTTTTGACCGAATTGTTTTGTTTGTGTAAAATTAAAAACTTATTTGACTGAAATAGTTTTATACTTTATATTACTTTGAATTGAAATTATATTTTTTATTATTGTAATTGAGATTTCTAAGATAAAAAATCACTTGAAATACTTGACATGGCTTAGAATGCGACTACTGTGATTTTTATTTCACTGGCTAGCTGTTATAATTAGTTTTTAGCTTCAAATTGCATAATAGATTTGTGGGCTAGAGCTTGTCAAAAGTTTCAGCTGAGTGGCTAAAAGTGAAATTGCCTAAAAAATAAACCAAAGTTAGAGTCATTCAATAATAGTTCATTAATCAAGATTAATAAAAAAGTATAATTAAAAAAACTCAGGTATTAATTATTAGGTGAGAAAAATAATTAAGATTATCTTATATTATTTTAATATTACTTAGTTTTTGTTTATAGTCAACTTTAAATTCAACTAGAGTTATGTTCACTTAAAATTTGGTAAATCAGTTTTGGACAATCTCTCTTCGTATTCAAGTTGATTATAGCATTTTTTTGAGCCGCGAAGAAGCTATGGGTTGATCAAAATCGGGGTTAAATGCATGTGTTATTTAGATTCATAATTTACATCAATATTTTACTTTCAAATTTTATCCTATTAGTGTTTGCTTATATGTTTGAAAATTTCTATGTGACAAGATTTCTTCCTTTATTGATATATTTTAATATAACTAATATTATTCATTTTCAAGAACTTACGTTTTTAAATTTTTATTTTCTAACTCAATTATATTATTTAATAATATATTATTTATTGTTAAATTATATACTTAGTAAGGTGGACGCTTATGTTGAGACTAGTATCAAATATAAACAAGAACTACAAAATAGATTCTTCATTGAAAAACTCTAACGAAAATCCAGTGTTTATACCCTTTGAGTCTTTGACCTTGGGAATTCGCACGTGGCTCTGTTACGTAACATGACGGCAAACATCATCTCTTTTTCCAAACGGACACGCATTTTCTTCTATTTCTTTCAGTTTCGTAGCTGAACTGAAAAATACTCTTCAAAATGAACCCAACATCTATGTCTATACAAGCATCACTTCCCCATGATATTGCCCTCAAAATTGCTTCTTCTCTTCAGGTAACTTCTTTTCTCCTTTTTTTTCCTTGAAAGATATTGACTTTATCCACTTTCTAATTGTCGGTTGTCAGAGAAAATTTCTCTTGGTTCTAGGTTCTTTTTTTAATTAGATTATGCTTCAAAGGAATTGAGTTTATTGATTTTCTGAGTTCTGTGTTGTTAAAAAAGGTTATGCCCTTTTGCTTTGAAAGGAATTGAATTTATTGGCAACAATTTGTTTTCTTCACCCCCCCCCCCCCCCCCCCAATTTTTTCTTTGTCTTTCTAATTTGCTATTTTTTCTTGAAAGGGGTTGAATTTATTGGCTTTCTGGTTTCTGTATTTTGGAAAATTTTGGTCTTGATTATGGGTATTTTTTTTCTTTTTTGAACTATAATTTTGAAGGTAGCTGATCTTTGCTCATTGGGGAGTTGCTCTCAGTTTTGGTGGGAGTTATGTGGGTCTGATTATATATGGGAGTCTCTTTGTAGAGAAAGATGGCCTGCTCTTTCTCTGGAGATTGAGGAGTCTTCATCTTATGTTAACCAGACTCATGAGGTTAATACTGAAGTGAACTCTCTTTATCTGCTTTAAGTAGATTGAAATATAAATGCATATGCACATTTAGTTTATTGGCTTGCAATGAGTTATTTACGTTTTGCAAAATTCTGACAGCAGTGGCGGAACTAGAGGGTCCCTTCGTTGGAATATTACACCGTATATACAAGGTCAAATTATTTTTTAGGTATATATAGTAGATGTTGAATCTCCTTGGCTTCTTCGCGTATTTACTTCATTATATTTTGAATCCCCTTAGTGAAAATTTTGGCAGATTCAACAGTGACTAGTGGCAGACCGAGGATTTTCACTAGGGGGTCAAAATATAAAGAAGTCAACCTACGAAGAAGCCAAGGGGTATCAATATATATACACCCCGACGACCGAATACATGTGGCTTCGCCAGTGACGATACCAAGAATTTCGTTAACGGTGTTCAAGATTTAATATATACGTATAATAAGTAATATGTAACCTATATACATAGTAAAATTTCCGGTGAATGGTGTTCGCTCTGCCCCTGTGTTCACTAAATCTTTTGTACTGTGGTATTTTATGTTTTCCTGTGTATATAAGGTTGGAATTAGCATGAAGTGAAAACCCCTCAACAAAGTTTCATTCTTTTTTATTGATATGAAGGAATGTAATCTATGGTCCTCCTTCGACAGTGCTTGCCACTTTGGTATCGATTGATCAGTCACCTTTTATATGTTTGAGGTCTTGAACCTTGGTGTCTCTCTGTCTCAGTGTGTCTTTAGTTTGAGTCATATAAATTGATGCGAAAAATATCCATTTTTTACTTTTCCAGTTATAAATGCAGGAATGGAGAGTGTTTTATATAAGGAAGCACAATGAAATGGCAGGAAAAGCAGCAGGCGTAATTGAGTTTGTTGACCGCTGTTTGGCATTTGAGTCAATTGAGGTTGGGCATTATCTAAAAGCAGTTAGAGAACTGGATTCAATGCAGTTTGGATTCGAAGATGTCCAAACATTCTTCCTTAAATCCAAGCACAATGTGCTGCTGAACTTGATTGGTTTGCACTACTGCATTATCTGGCTTGGTTTGCCGGTAACTACTTTAACTGAATGCCTACTTTTGTTACAAACCTGCTAACTGCGCCAACTTTTCCATTTATGCAGGCAGTGAATAGGTGTTTATACCACTTGAACGTTTTTGCTGAAAAATAAATGACAGATTTGATTTGTGTTTTACTGCTTGATCTGTTATAGGAGCTAGATCTTTTAGTTGACTCTGATACCAGCACAGTCTTCTTCATAGGGGTTAGAAACTTTTTATTTTCCTTAGCAGGGCGGTGGAAATATTTATCTATGCACTGTAAATAGATTATGGATTCATTTTGTCTAGTTAATGTATCAAAAAGTTAGTTTCAAATAATGATATTGGAGTAAATTAGACAATTGCATGATATTGGAGTAAATTAGACAATTGCTTATACGATAATTGATTTATTCCTTTTAGACTCCCGTAAAATTGTTTTGTACAAATATTAATTTTTTTCCTTTGATAGACGTTTTGCATCCTGAAGTGGATATATGTGCTGAAACACAGCCTAATTATGCTAGCGTCTCTGTATCTCTCTCTCTCTCTCTTGCTGTCTGTCTGCCTGCGTTTTAGCAGGACTCACTTTTTTGATAGGCTACAGAGGATCATAAAACTCCTGCTTAATTTCTTTCTTTATTCTTAAAACTCCTACTTACTACAACTAATGCTATTTAAACATTTAAATCTATAGCTTAAGGGTGTAAGTTAGACCGTGTAGAAATGAAGTGGTAACTGTCGTAAGAGTCAGATTGGGTTGTAGGTACTCTTTTACTAAATGAACAACTGCTTGCAGCTGGATCTTTTCCTTATGAAATTATGTGCTCTCTGTCCATCTTCTGTGTATGGCGCAATTGGCATGTACATCTGCGTTTATCTCTATAAACAGTGATTAAAACTTGATCATCTGGCACTAGAGTAGCATCTTGCTCGCACCAAGACTTGATCTGGTATCAGCCTTATGGTCTATGTTCCTATTTCCTAAGGACGCTTCATTTCCAAGACTTGCAAGAGTTATTCTAAGTTTTAAGCAGGCCCTCTTCGTTCTCTGTTGTTGCTGGAATTCTAGTTCCTTGGACTGTGAATAGTTTTATTGCATGTGACGTTACGTTAGTTACCTAGCTTCACCCTGGAATCAGCTTCTTGAAGTTATTTGATGTTTATTTATCTCTACTAGGGTGAATGTGTCATGGAAGTCCTAAGTAACTACAATATTTCACAAAGGCAAGTACGTGTACAATGGTGGAAGCTCGGGAGGTGGTTTTATGGCTTTCGTTTGCGCGATGAATTACACACACGTACTGTCTATTTAGAAGATGTTGCGATAGGGAAGGAGGAAGAAGTTCTCGGGGTACTTCACCGAGGTGCAGTACATGAGGTGATACGTGTTCAGATCTCAGCTGCTAAACCTGCATACACATCCTGGTCATTCCAAAGTGCACAAGACCCCAACTAGTAAAAGGTTATTGTATATCATGTATATATCGGTTGTAAGTAATTCACCTATACTTCTGCATAAGATAAAAATGAATAATTGTAAACTCTGATGAAGTTTACTTATAATGTATCCTTTTATATTTATGTTCTTGTAAATAACAAAATCTCACGGGGAAAGAAGCCTGTGTTAATTGTAAATTTGATGATTGTCGTGTGTGGAAAGCTGCAATGCCACATTGTTTGTATTCTTTTACTCGAGAAGTAATTAGTCTTGTGTTTGTCTCTTTACTTGATTTGATTCTTTTCATATTTCATATTTGAACTCAATGAATATACGAGAGGTTTTAGGAAGGCAATGCCAAATCATGAGCCTATGCATTGAGCTCATACGGAAGTTGCAGGATGTCTTGGGATCTTTTTGTTCATATACTATATTTCAATCTTATTTATTCGAATTGTCTGAGCTATATTATATATCAGTTTTATTTGTGTAATCTTTGCAATTTCTATACAATTTCTATAGGAAGTCTCCTACCAGACGTTGCCTTTCACTATAGGCTCCCTTTTCCCGGCTGAACTCTGTCATGGGGTGGAGGGTGGATGTGGGGGGCTGTGATACGTGAAATGAAGCGCTGGGGTAGGGTGAGGGGTGGGGGTTTTGGGATAGGGGAATTAGTACGTGTGTAGCAGTTTTCCTATAAAATGCCTAACATCAAGGAATCCTTAATTATCACTATAAATTGTATATAAACTTGTAATTGTATATAAAATGCCTAAATAGTGAAGTTAAATAAGTTTTTAAATAAGTACGGATGCCCATTATTGCATCAATAAGCCGGCATTAATGTTTTACGTGTTAATCCCAAAATTGGGTTACACGTACAGAGGATGTTCAGTTATGTTGATATCCTACCTACCAACGGTTTGTGTGAAAGTTTGCAAAAGAGGTTTATAGTTGACTTGAATCATTCTATCTTTTGCCGTAAGATTTTGGATTGAATGTTCAAATTCTCTGATATATAGTGAAGTGAGAAAGTGCCTTAAATTACCATTTGCTGAGTTCATCAGGTCTTGAAAATCTGCTTTAATACTTTATAGATTGTTAATCGACTTATTATCAAAGGGATGGTTTCAACAAGGAAACTTTTCACGACATAATGGAGTTTGTTAGAGACAAATAGCCAATATATCAGGGTCTCCATCTTGCCCCTGCAGCTGCCAATATGTCTCGTCATAACAAAATTATATTGTTCTAGGGTGCATCAAGGTTCAGTCTTCGGGGTTGATATTACTAACCGTGCTAATCTTGATATGGAAGTTATTCTTGAGCGCAATGCTTATAACTTCCTTCCAAACCTTGCGGCTACTGAAGTTTCATCTTATTCATCTACATATGGATAAGATTCCAGTCTAGTCTATAAGAGGTCTAGAAAAGAAAAGAACAACAAACACTTTCTTTGTTCTATCAAGAGGGTGTTATATATTTTGTCGATTTTTTAAAGGATGGATGGAATGAAATATTAGAGAATGAGTCTTGTTCCAAGCAAGAAAAAGAACATAATGGGGCATACAAGTACCATGAGGATCTAGGCATTTCTCCTTTACATCAACAACAAAAAAGTCGGTGGAATCTCACAAGTAAAGTCTGAGAAGGATAGTGTGTATGCCGATCTTACCCCTATTCTGGGAAGGTAGAGAAGTTGTTTTTGACAAACTCTCAACTCAAGAAGGATGAAAGAAATAATAGAATAGGCATTTCTCATTTGCTTTCGGGTCAATTGGTTTTGTGGCCCATTACAAACTTGTATTTAGTTTTATGACCCCACATGAGAGATTTATTTTTACACATAAGAGATCTTTCTTTTACACGTAAGAGATCTAAAAAAGATATTTTCTTAAATTCAACATTGTAAAAGGCCATGAAGGCCTAAAACCTCTTTGCTTTCATGATTCTACAAGTAAATGTGAAGTCAACTCTAAAACGAAAATTCAAAGTAGATATTGATTCATAAGATATGGAGATTCATGATTGACAAAGATTAAGAAAGCAATTGAAACAGACATTACACAATCAAGAAAAAATGAACCAACCCCGCAATTTATCTTTACTATATACATGCTCCTTATTTCATCAATTCAACATCTTTGCCTTTTTGAGTAGACTTTTATTCAAATCAATAATTCAGAGTAACTGACATGAAAGGAAAGTTAAACAGAGATCTTTCTACAAGTTGAAACTTCAGAATTATTTTGCTTTTACAAATACAATGAGTGATAACAACAAGATGGATTAAAAAAAAAAAAAAAAAAACTAACATCGATAAACCAAGACACCTCTCAGTTTTGGTGGAGAGTGGCAGATGACCATCAACACAAGAGCTAAGACCATCACTAGTATTATCTTCAAGTTGTCATCACCACCATCATCTGATTCTGAGCAGGAGCAACAAGATTTCCCCATTTAGCGCTAATTGAATTAGAGGGAAGACAACAATGGCCTCCAACTTCTAAAGGTAAATTGACTTTGGTGGTAGACTTTGATAATTATATTCGTTTTGCTTAAACGTGGAAGATTCCACTCTCTTAGGGGGGTGGGAGTGAGTTGGTTTCTTAATTTAAATTTGATTGAAAATAACGGTTAGTAAAAAAAATATCATTTTTAAAAATATATGTTAAATTGTATCTGTACCTTAAATATCCTACCAAAACACATTGATAAATATAGGGAAAATTCTTCTATATTTTTCATTTATTTATCTTCTTCCGACTTCTGAATTTGGTGGGGCATTTAGATGTTATTTGGTTCAAAACATGGATATTCCAAGATTATAATTCTAGGATTATAACCTGGACAACTTCTTATCTGAAAAAGACATTGCATAGTCGCTCTCAAGATACAACCAAAAAATATTTATTTTTGTATATATATACATTTATGTATGTTATAAACAAAAATATACAAATTTTTTATATAATTTTACGTCTACCGGATGTAAATAATTTCGGCCGCAAGCTAAAAACGATCTTGCCCTAACTTATTCCACCTTCTACATGGGATAAGTTATATCAAGATTCTAGTATAAAAATAATACCGATAGCTAATACATCTAACTAAATATGGAACAAAATTCAACTAAAATTTTTATGGCTATAACCCACCTAATCCCTTAAACCAAACGGCTTAAGGTATTCATTGTTGGAAACTTGGAATGACGGATTTAAGACGAGAGTAGGCCAAGGGAGAAGAGAAGTGCAAAGATCATTGAATTTTCAATCTTCTTTTTCCGCAACTCAATCAACTAATAGCGGATCAACCATATCAACTCCCAATTTTGTATCAACAATATGAATTCTCATTGTTTATGTTGCTTGATTTAAACCCAATCCAAATAATTGTATCTTAAAAAAAAATTAGGAGTTATCAACAGTAGTCATTCAGCAACTGCATTAACCGATTTAGTTTCTGATATTAACTGTTTTGAAATTTTATTTAGCGTCTTAAAAACTTTTATGAGTATACAATTTTGATTCTGGCCTGAATGACATTTCCAAGCTACAAACTTTTTAACGTTTGCAAATTTTGGGTTAATGTACCTAAATCAGGCGGGGGTGACAGTAAGTGGGCATTCATTCAAGAGAGAACTGAGTCATGAGGATCTAAGACATTATTTGATCCAATATGCTTGCACAAGGTTGAAACGAAAGCTCCATAAGGAGTAAGGTCAAGTCACAATCTACAAAGAAACAGAGAAAGAAACCGCAGAGCATGATCTAAAAAGAAATTACCATTGTGCTGAATCCAAGGAGGGGAAGTCGTTCGCTGGAATATTACATTTACTCAAACTCAAGATGCATAGAAAACACAGAATAGAGCAAGCAAAAGGGCCATAAAAGATTGGAAGAAGCTAGGCAATCTCATCTCAAGTATCTGAGGCGATTTTTACCTCTTGCTGCGATCTTAGCCATATTGTACAAAAAGTTTCAAGCTCCTGATGCAACGCAATCAAATGTCCAGGGAGGCAGGATTTACAGAAGTTCGACTTCAACTTGGACGGGATGTTTCTCCTCCCATGTCGACTGCAGAAGTGCATACAAACATCACTCATTTCACTATGATCTGTGCAAATCATGCCAAGTATTTGAACAGGTTCGGGTTATCTTTGTCTCTCTCTAGGTAATCTCTAGTTATCAAATCTTCAATTCTCTTCTTGATAGCTTTGACGTCAGGCTGTGGAGTTTTTGAAACAAAGAAATTAGCTCAACTAAACTTGAATAACAAACACTATAATTGAGTAGGAAAAGAACTCATCATGTGGATACCTTGAACATGCGTCCCAACTGCTCAACACACTCCATGACTAGTTGCTGGTAGCCCAATACTTTACGACTCTTCATAATACGCACAATTGAAGCATCTATAGCATACCGCCTATCCTTGTCAACATCTTCAATTACCTTTTTCTTCTCATCCACAGGCGGGAGAGGTATCTGCATTATCATTACACCAAAACCCTCACAGTTCAGTAACGTAGCGCAACAACTCATAATAGAAAGGTTAACTTAACTCGTCACTAATTATACCTTGATCCTCCTCATTTTGTCAGCGAACCTTGAGTTGAACTCAAAGACATCAGTTGGAGAAATCGTTTTGGTGCTTGGCTCCTTGAATAGAATCTTATATTTCGCACATGAAAGAGAATGAAGAAGCCGAACAACATCATCATCTGATAGGTTTAGTTGCGTCATGATTTCCTGATAACTCAATCTATCTGATGCATTAAATAGCAACAGAGCAGAAGCCTATGAAGACGGAGGACTAAGTTTCAATCTTATTTTCTCATTGATAATCTCATAATAAAAAGGCTTCATTAGTTAAGCCAATCTGGTCAACTAACCTGATAAGTAGTGACAACGAGCTCAATAGTCTTTGGCTCAAATTTTCCATTTATGTTGCAAGTGCCCAAAGAGTATATCCACGTCAGTTTCCTGTGCTTCGTTTTTGTTTGATAGAACTCCTTGAATACTTCAACGCACCTAACCTGATAATACATCAGCAGAAAATGTATCAGTGACATGTTGTTCAAGAAAACCAAGACAAATCAACTGCACAATGCCAATTAACAGATTGATATGATATACCATCTCTGCTGGGAGGTTGAGATCAAAAGACTTGTAGCTGGGCCAGAAGCCAGTAGTCAAGACAGTCACCGTCAAGTCAATTCCAGGATTGGCTGCTGGATTGTTGCTCAAATACTCCTCAAAGCTAGCTTGATTTTCTCTTGCCAATGTCAAATCAGTGACCTGTAGGAAGAGAAGAAGAACGTCACAAGAGAACAAAGCCTCAAATACAGCATAATAATCTGGATGGCGTACCATTCCTTCCATCTTTGATGTGAACTGGCCCCCACACTGCTGCTTCAACTTTGTCAGGATACTTCTCTCATGTTCATCATTGGCACTCTTATCAAATAACAACCGCCGGGCTAGCTTTTTCCTGGGAGACAAAAATCGGAAATCACTAAGTTGCAACAGAGAAGCTATCACTAAGTTGCAACAGAGAAGCTACTATCCTAGTAGTGGCTGAGAAGCACAGTAGGGGGGAACTCTACCTATAGAATTCTGCAAACAAGTCCTTATCACTAATATATGCTAGCAGCTTTACAACCTGCAAGTGAAATTTATTATCAGCTTTCTCCTGCTGCAGAGGCACGAAGAAAAAGCAGACGTTCTTGAGGGAAAGAAGGGGAAAGGGAGCTATGGAGCAAGAGCTCACCTTCTCCAGCGTCTCTTCAATGGCTTCATCACTCAATTTCTCACTCCCACCTTTTTTGAGAATGTTGTCGCAGAATGTGGCAAGAAGTTCAGCACTTGAGCTACCAGCAACACCCTTGTTGCAGAAGACTTCAAAAGCTTCTTTAAGTGCCTACAAAAGTAGAAAGTGATAAGGGGGGCAGATATTAGCAATCCTAATGCACGGAGTAGAAAAATTAAATTAGACAAAATGCCATGCTCCAATACATACCTTGTGAAAAAGTGTGTGGTTTTGGAAACAGTTATTCACATATGCCAAATATTTATCATGAAGCTCAATCACTTTCCGAACAAAAACCTGAAACTTCAGAAGTTCACCACCAAACACATATTCAAGGATCAGATAACAGATTTACTAAGGGATTACCTGTTCCTGCAAACCAACCACATCTCTCTTCTCTGCCTGTTGAAAAACAGTGGGTGATCAGATAGAATGCAAGACATTGAGCCATTTCTGTTAAAGGCATTCACAAAGAATCACCAGTCTCATCTTTTATAGAATGATCCACAAAAGATATCAAAACAACCAACTGACCATAACTATGACATTGTTCTAACCAGAAGAATGGGGGAAAAGTTTAAATACATTTAAAAACGATCCATGACAAAAATCATTTGTTGGTTCCCTAGAGGCATGTGGCAATTACTCGTGCTCGTTCTTTCAGGATAAGTATAAAAGTTGACACGGGTTTCTGTTTTAAAGAAACTTTTACTACCTCTTCGCAGTAACATTCCTAACCACCAAATTATCGATGGTCAAGTAGTGGAGGACAAATAAAGTAAACGAAACAACACAATCACAGAGATGAAACCAAACTTTGTGACTTCAAGCTTTTGATACCCAAAAAAAAAGATGTTAACTAGAAATCTCTGAACAAAAATAATAAAAAGGCACAGACAGGAAAATTAAAATAAAAAGAATAGCAAGATGCTCTAATGTAGATATGATGTTAACTAGAAATCTCTGGACAAAAAATCATCAAAAGGCACAAACAGGAAAAAATAAGAATACCAAGATGCTCTAATGTGCAATAAATTGCTAGTCTTACAAACAATGTAGGATGTGGTACACAATACAATATCGAACTCATCTCCCTTCTTAATGGATTACTGTTATGATTGTCTAGGTCACAGATATTGTCACTTTTTTCACTTGGTTTTCAATCACTTTGTACTTGATGCACTGTGCAGCAGCATGAGGGTTATTGAATTATGAAATTATAGATAGATATGTTAAATTATCTCTCCCCAGCCCCCTTTTTCTCAGTTCATAATAGATACACGTGTTAACTTATGAAATTAAGCTGATCAGACACTTGAATACAAGAACTTGGCATATTAAAATAGCAGAAAATTCTGGTTTGACTTGTTCCAAGTAAGTCAAACTGTTGAAACACTCAAATAAGGAAAGATACTGCTCAAGACCAAAGAATTTGAGAAAAGGCTAAATCTACAAACCTTTTTGTTGCTAGCAGCATCTTCAGCCTGTTTTACCAAAGCTGTACCTTCAGCGGTAACATGCTGCATTGAGAAAACTAAGATATATGAAGTAACTAACAATTATACAATTCAAGAAAATGTGAGATAATTAGATCACAAACCTGCTTAAATATACTAGCCACAGGGTCTAAGCCTCGAGGAATCTTAGAAAAGAGCCTATACATCCTTGATAAATCTTCGACCTATCAAAATCATGATTTCATCAATGACTGCAAATTTTTCAAAAACCAGGACATTAAGACGCTGCAAAGTACCTTATCATCTCTTAGTAATGCATGGCATCCAGAGTGCTCCTTCTCAAGAAGTTGAGTGGCATACACAGACAACAACTCATGTTGTACTTTCTGTAGAAAGCTAAGAGTAGTAAAGTTGCAACTAATAGAATGCTGATACGCCAGATCCAAAAAGATGGGAACAACAAAAACTATATTTGTCTATAACGGATGCAGTTAGAAACATCCTCCATCTTTATGGCTCGAGTCCCAGTAAAGCAAAAAGATTAAGAGCTAGAATGGACCTCTAGCAACTTTGTCTCACTACTTGAATGGAGATAATGAGAGACCCTATCCTTCTCCCGTTTCAGGCACTCCTCGGCCTAAAGGAACATTGACAAGAATACGTAGGTTAACATATGACGTTAACCAGAAAAAGGATAGATAGAAGTAGCAACGGAGAGAGAGAGTGATAGAATTAAGGGGTCGCATACGCGGTATACTAACTTTCAGCATATAATCTGGACATGAATCTTCAAGGATCCAGTTAGAAGCTTTGCGAGAATAATAAGCCGCCGTGTCCTTGAGCATTGCAGCTTCAAAATCGTTCTCATAATAATCCATTTGGCCCATTCCAATTTCAACAAATATGTCTAGCACATTCTTCAGTAGAGCTCTATCAATTTGCTCTCCCTCACGCTCTTGATCAATCTGATTAGATGATTGGTATTACTCAATCAAAAGGAAAAAAAAAAGGTAATGAAAACTCAAAGGAAGCCAAAGAGATACCAGAGATATGACAGCATCCCTGACTTTGCCATTCAACTCTTGGTAGACCTGAAATAGCAAACAGTCGCCAGTAAGATGAATGATATAATCTTTTAGTAAAAGGACCTGCCAGCAGATGAGTATATATTGCCAAACTAAAACCCAAATCCTAAAAGAGGCTAAAACCAGAAAACTGAATTGAAAGTCATAATAAAAGCCATGAGCTGAACTCAGTGCTTGATAATTTAACCAAGGAATCAGGTGAAGATGTATTATTAGATGACAACAGAAGCAAAATTCTGATTAGAAGAGGAAAAGAGAGGGAGAACCATAAATTACCAGATCGCGGAAGCAAGTTAGTCCAACTTCATTAAGCCCTGGCAGAGATCTCCGGGCAATGAAATAGCGGTCAAGATAATGGAAGAAACGTGATAACCATCTGACCATAACCTTATGGTTTGACCACCTTTTTACTAGCTCTCGCAACATGAACTCGTCATGTTTTTCTCTCAGAGAAGGCAATACCTGATCCAGAAGTAGCACTATTAAAATGATATTTAAGAATGTCAAGATATAATTAGTTGGAGAAACAAACAATTAGGTAAACAAACTTTAAGCCAAATTTGAGTTTTCCAAGATTTTAACCTCTTAAGTGAAATTGCATGCCTAAATTAACAAACAAAGAAATCCATGGAAGTTAGCTGTATTTTGTAACATTTCTCCACTTGCCCCTTCGGCCTTCCCCTTTTCCTATTATATTCTAGGTGATGAAGAAGAAGCAAGAACAGCTTTCTAAATTTAAATCTAATACAATGTAACTCCTCTTTTAAAAATCAAATTTAGCAATAGTGTGAATGAAAATTAAAAATACTACGCTTGTCAAAAAAGCAGCTTCTGAATTAAATTCAGATCCTAAACAAACCTGTTAATGCTATAGAGGTCCCAGTATTAAATGTTTTGACACATGTAATCATAGAGTGCACCAAGAACATTACCCGCACTAAGCCCTCTCAGCTTACATGCTCAAAATCCAAACGTAAAGATGCAACAAAAAGGTTCGCCAGACTCAGTTGTATGATAATGGGAAAAACATCATTTTATAAGAGTCAACCAACATACAAAGAGAGCAAACATCCCGGAATGATACATAGATAGAAAACATCCCAGAAAAAATAAAAATAATGCTTATTCAGCTCCTTTTTCCTCCTTTCTTATACCTCATTAATGCTAATGAAGTGAAATGTGAGTGAAAACCACAGCTACCCTTACCGTTG
Organism: Nicotiana tomentosiformis; assembly: GCF_000390325.3. Taxonomy (NCBI): domain Eukaryota; kingdom Viridiplantae; phylum Streptophyta; class Magnoliopsida; order Solanales; family Solanaceae; genus Nicotiana; species Nicotiana tomentosiformis. Next base: position 32,125,067 of record NC_090820.1, on the reverse strand, counting down.
CTGTGATATATTCTTCAAAAGATTCACGATATTTGTCATATAGCTGTTGAGAGTAATCATGTGGAGGCTTCTGAGTACACATATTGTAAATTGTCCTGTTAGTAGAATTAAGGAGACAAAAGGTGAACCAAATCCAAGTTATCTACAACATCAAACCCCAAACAGTGTGGGTAAAAGGATACGTGTACAGCATCATATAGTCCTCTGAGCTAAATTGTGGCTCTGGCAGCCCTTCTAGAATGTTTTTCAGCTTTGTAATGCCCCTTTGCATGAATTGCCATCCCTGGTCTAAATCGATTGTGGTACGCTGATTCATTGTAATTTCAATATCTTCACAATTCAACAGAATGCAACCCTACTCAAATTTCAAACACCTGTGGAGTTTCCAGACTAAATCATATCATCAACTAAACTCAACAAAAGCTAATAAGAAAATCAAGCAATCTTTAAGCCAGTAAGAAAATCAGATCAGATTAATATTTGGCTTTATTGTTGAGAAGAAAGGAATGTTTGACAACACTGGTGCTCTTATGAAATCCTCAAAATCTGATGTTGGCAGGCTACAAACATGGCTTCATTGATGAAATATGGAGCAGAATATTTGGGTTTCAAGGCATCAAAGTTGCAACGGGTACCATATATAGTATCAGGGCCTGTTAAGAATGATGCATGCTTGAAGCGCACAAGTACCTTGAGGCATTTCTGGGTCGCAAGAAAGAGGGAGTAGTAGAATATGACTAAAAATCAACAAAAACAACAACAAACCCAGTAAAATCCTACAAGAGGGGTCTGGGGAGGCTAGCGTGTACGCAGACCTTACCTCTGCTATAAAGGTAGAGCAGACGTTTCCGATAGACCCCGTTCAAGGAATTATGACTAAACATCAAGAACATAAAAACAGAATTACGTATTTGGAGGCTTAAAATTCAAGCAATACGGAGAAAGAAGAATATAAAGTAGTACCAAGAATAAAGTCCAATAAAACTTAGTCATCACCAGTAGAACTGCATAAAAAGAACAAATCGAAGGTCAGTCACTGGAATACTCCGAATTACCCACAGTTATAAATGTCCATACTGGCAAATCTAGTGGGTTGTTTATTGCTTCAATATCATTTTGGTCTTTTGAAGATCATTTACCCCTCTGAACTAGATATTTAGTCATAGAGGAATAGGACTTTCAGTATGATGTATTATAGAGCACAAATGAAAAATATATGTGATTGAACAAGTCCAAAATTTAAAAAGTGCTGAAATAAGCCTAAAGTAAAAGTAGTAAAGAAACAGGGGATATTGTGAGCACCTAATTTTGAGGTGTGACAGATATCACCATATCACAGAGAGAGGCCTACAAGAGTATGATACGACCTACATGACCGGGAAAAAAAACCCTAAGACCTCATTCACTATCCATATTTACTTGCCGAAAATGTCTGAAATGATATTTCATAACTAAATAACCCACAAGTCATAGTTCTTTCTGTTTCTTTCTTTATTCAGCTATTCATGTGAGCTTGCTACTTATTCATGCTTATTGCCCAGTGAAAAGGAATTCTACTCTAAGTTCCATTTACAAATCGATTCAGCAATTTTTTAGCAAAGCTCTTAGCGCTCTTTGTCCAGAATCCGGAATTTTTCCCAGAAACTGCAGGTACCAACACAGTAATAGCATTTTGGTGGCATGAGACATGCCGGCTGGTACCATATGATATATCTGTAAAGCAGTAATTGAGTGACAGAAACACACAACATAATTACTTGATCCCTACCGATCCTGACATGGTTCCAGGAGACCCTGACTTGATAGGAATTCCATAACCAACTTGCTGACCAAGTTATTCCTAGGGCCATATAAACTAGAGCTACCGAAATTAAACATTTTGCCCCAACAAAACACGAGCTAATGCTATTCAACATTTTTCAGGGTTCCACCCAAGAAAGAAAAAATGTATACAACATTTTTTTCTCATAAAAGTATATAAATAAGAAGTTAAGTTCTATGCACTAATGGTGTTAAAATATTTACAGAATCAAGTCATTTATTCGATAATTATAGGTAAATCTCTAGATAAACATTAATTGATAATCTGGTAAAAATGGTAACTAACTTGCTATCACCAATTAAAATTCACTTATGGTGAATATAGCTTAAATCCTATAAATCAGAAAAATAAATAGAACTGAGAAAATAAAAAAGTAAACACACATCTAAGACCACAGAAAAGTGTGTGAACACTAAAGTTTCACGCCGTTGATGAAATATTAAAACTCCGGGAATCAGTGCTTCGTATTGAATAGCTAGTTTACATGAATGCGGTGAATAATTGCAACAAATAATAACCAGGAAATGGAACTCAAACCCTACTAGTAATCAACACTAAACCTCCACTAAACCTAACCAACGAAAGTACAAAAACTCTTAATCTCAGAATCAATAATAGAATAAAAAACAACAATACTTAAAACCTTACAACAGCATAAAACTATTCCATCAATCACAGCTCTGAAGATCGCCGCAAATAAACCACAACATAACAACACAGTTTCAACAACTACTCGAAATAAAAAAGAGCAATAACAAAATCAATCAGAAGCTAAAGAAAAAGCAACAAAACTAACCGCCGCATCAACTATGCATCATACATATAATACATACATACACATGTGTCTATACATACATGTGAACATATACATGTACATCGAATCGGAGCTCATAATTTAACTGAAAAATATACCGAAGATGTCGCCGGAGAGAGAGAGAAGGAGTTCGCCGGAGAAGTGATCGGAGAGTCTAGAGCTGACGAGGGCACGCGATGGAAGTGAGAAAATGCATTGATGAGAGGAAGAGAATCGGGTAAGATGTGAATCTCTCTCTCTTTCCCCTTTTATGCATTTTTCCTGTTTCCTCCAAAAGTTCCCACATACTTCTGATTATTTTCATTTTTGCCGCGGTAATTTCTTCGGTTTTTCCTTGCGGCTTAATTGCAATTTCAGCCCTACCATTTCTGGTTTTGTGCATTTCTATCTCATGTACTTAAATCTAAATTTGTTTTGTGGCAATTTTATTATTTTTAGAATAGATAAGAGCACAATGACTACTCTCCAGCCGAGGGTCTATCAGAAATAGTTTCTCTACCCTCAAGTTAGGAGGAAGGTATGCGTATACATTACCCTCCCAGACTCGACTTGTGGAAACTCGATGGATTTGTTGTTGTTTATAAAAGCACAATTGTTTACCCGTAAAATGGTATAGATGAATTTGTAACGTGGTTTATAGACAAGTGAATCGATTTGACCCAAAAATACGAAATGAATAAGAATAGAAATAAGATTATGAAATAAGATTAAAGGAAATGCAAGTGTGGTTAAGTGTTCAGCTTCTCCGATAGTAGCGGCAAGAATATAATTAAGAATGAAATAAAGACAGTAGTTCTGTAGAATGAGAGCAGATTATAGTTTTTTCGTACAGAATGTTTTCTTCCTACAAATGATGCGAACTCCCCTATTTATAGCTTTATTTAGGGAGACAAGATCCTCAAATCAAGCTCCTATTGAATGAAAATAAAAGCGTCATTAATGACTACATAACGGTTGGCTATAAATGCAGATATTCTCTGTAATGGGAGCCAATTGAATGTTATCTGATGATAATATTTTGAATCTTTGTTATCAGTTACTCTGACTTCGGGATACATTCAGCACAGGTCGCATGCTTGCATCCGGTGCCAGCTGTTTACTGACTCACGCCCTACCTGTCTTTAGCCCCACATGTCACTTCGTCGTTTGCCCAACTATCACTGACCAACTTTACCCCATACAGATAGTCCCCCTACTTTCCAGTGACGCAACTCAGTATTACCAAGAAGTAGATAAGAATTCTTTTCTTGGCAAGAAAGTTCCTGAACGGCCTCTGACACTTGAAAGGATGCACATCTTCTCGTATTTAATGACCCGAACATGTGTTATTCCGTGATTCAACCAATATTTCTGCCAGCTTTGTAGGTAATCATGACCACGATTTTTGTCATCTATAACTTTTATACTACTTCTCATTTTTACTCTTTACTTTTACAACTTCCTCTTCTTCTCCAACTTACCTTAGAACCCTACTTGCAAACTTCAACTTTCTCAATAAAATTTTCTTTCACAGATTTCTTACCGTCAACCTTCAAAAACTCTACTCTTCTCTTCGGTGAAGGCTCAAAAAAGAACAAAACAAATGAGAACGATGTTGAGTCGGAACCTCCTAGCGTAAACACTATCATACCTCTTCATCTTAGCATGAAATCTAACCTTCAAGAACAAAAAAGAACCTGCAAACCAGGGTTCATGTATGATCATACATGAGATTCTGACTTTGGGCCCTTTCCAAACCAAGGTACATGTATGATTATATAGGGTTCATACATGTTTATTCGCCCCTAATGAGGTAGAAAGGGTCAACCTCTCCAAACCAGGGTTCATGTATGATTATACATACCCTTTCACTTTGGGCCCTTTCACTTTAGGAGTGGGTGAAGGAGTCGACTCAGTAATCTTAGAATTTTGCCACCGGTACCAAATCTGCTTGGCACAAGTAGGCCCATACGTATGGCATACGATGGCTTGCCTCCGCTAATTGTGCTCTAAGACCGGGGAAAATCTAACTCTTGCACATGTGATGAACCTCTACTTCTCTAAGATCTTCCGCGGGGGTGTGCTAAAACTCAGCAAATGCAGTCATCATGCCCTTATCAACAGTGCCGATGATGACAACGATCGTTGATGGATGGAATGGTTCGTTGTCATTGCTACCAGGGTCCATGGACATCCTCCCGACCATAACGCCTGCTATTCCTGAATCATGGAACTTTTTTCGTAAGTCTTCAAGTATCTCTTTTCTTTCCATGTTTTTTAAAACACCTTCCTTTGTTACTAACTTTATACTTTCCATATTCCAGCTACTCATTGGAAACTACAATGGGTTCAAGATCTGGCCCAATGGGTACAAAAAATTTTGGATATTACTACACCAGAATCCCAAAGGTGGAAAGAAATGGCTCCCAAATATGGATGAAAAGCCAAAAACCATGGTAAAAAAAGATTCTTCCTTCCTTCAATCTTACCAAATAACATAGAAACAGTTTATTAATTGCCTTTTTTGTACCACACAGGATTTTCAAAGGGATCCATTGTCTGTCCTGACATCGAGGCTCTTGATGACCCGATGGAAGCTTAACCGGAGGAGAGCTCGCGAATCTCCTTGCACTTCTGGTGAAGGTACCACCTCCCAGAGTCCCCAGCCCAAAAATAAGAAACCAAAGAGGAAGTGTACCTCCTCGACTGGGAGTCAAGAGAAGAGAGTGAAAAAAATACCAACCGGGACGGCCACAATGGTCCTTGATGAAGAAGAAACCGATGATGAAGCGGCTCCTCTTCAAAGAAAAAAAAGATCTTCATCATCTCAACTGGATGCTCAGTCAGGAGAGCTTCAAACTCCACCACCAGAAGAAGTTCAAGAACTCTGGGGGGGGGGGATGGAAATAGCCGAAAACACTTCATATCGCTTCGAACTCTGGTTGTGAGCCATTCAGATTGCTGAGTGCCTCCCGGTTTTGGAGGCAAAAAATTACTCAAATAGATGATCTCGAGGATTGGTTGCAGCAATCTGAATGGCTCACAACCAGGAAGCTGCCCAGCTACATGAAACACTTAAGGAAGCAAAGGCTAAATGGATTGAACTTCATGATACAATGACTGTTGCTGCCGAGCGTGAGTCTGCCTTCATGGAACAAGTTAATAACTTGGAGGCTAGCTTATGCTCCAAAACCGAGGAGGCCAGTGCTACCGAGGAGAAGAGAGCAAGACTCAAAAGGATCATGGAGCAAAATCAATTTCATTCAAGCACCAATATCGAACTTGACTCCAAAATCCATAATCAACATTATTGATGGCATGTTAGAAACACGCGTTTTAGCTGTATTTTGCACTTTAATTACTGAACTTTATGTGGGTTTGAGCTTAAATGATAGTGAATTACACTTATTATGTATTTTATTCCTTCCAGGAAGTGATTCCGAGTTAAAAAGATAATCGGAAGCTAAATCAAACAATTATGAGCTTTGAAATCTACGTAAAAGCCCAAGGAATTAAACTGAGAACGCGTTTGGGGTCGAGGACTGAATCTGGATATCAAAAAAATGAAGAAAATAATTTACTCTGGAAAAAATTTACACAGTCGCACTGCGTGGGTGGTGCATGGGGCGGCGCGACAGTGTATTTTGTTGTTGTCCGTCGCGCCTGTGCAATTTTTACAGAGTATTTTTCTGTTTCGGCTTGAAAAGGGTAGTTTCATCCGGACCTGCTCCTACATGGTATAATTACACTAAAAATATATTTTTGAAGGGACTTTTGACCTACGAAAGATTGGAAGAGCATTGGAGACTCAAAGCACAAGGATTCATCATTCTTTTCTCAACTCAACACCCGAGTTTAGATTAAATTCATATTTTCTTATTATTCAACTTTATCTGTGATGACTTTCTCCGTGATTATGGAGTAGTTTACCTTAAGGTTTGATGGATATGGTGTTTTGATTGATATTTATGGATTTTAACTCTAGTTCTTTGCTTGAATTCGTTTATGGAGATTTGAATTGATTGCAACTTTATTCACCGGTTTATTTAATTGAAAGAGGAATATTTTGGTGATTATCTTTGAATTATTTTGTTTGATTTAATTCAGTGATTCTTTTAAGTAATCGAAAGAGTTTGTTAAATCGTTGATTAAATCAAGTTAGGAGCATATTCGAGAGACGCTTTCGTGAAGACTAATCCATTAACACATGCTTGCATATTTTCACAATGATTTATATTAGTTCACCTCGTAGAGTTAAGATTTAACTGAGAGAGGAGTCTTGGCTACACGTTTGAACTAATCATCGAGTGAATTCGTGAGAATCATTAGAGCATTAGAGTGAATTGAACTAGAGTTAGATCCCAAATAGCTATCTTGCACATATCTTGTCATGACCCTTATTTCTCCCATTGATATTTCAGTATTGCTCAACTCTTGTCTTTCTATGACCACTTGTTAATTGTTTTAGTTTCATAATTAATTTTAGTTATTAATCATCCCAACCAAAGTGTTAATCATCCTGAATAGCGTTAAGCTAGAAATTACTTGAACATTGTTTAAATCCAATCCATGTGGAGACGATAATTATACTATACTATCTTTGTCTAGCGAACATCAATTTTATGTTATATTTTGCGCTCGTAATATTTTGACGCCGTTGCCGGGGATTGACAAACAATAGTGTTCAAAATTAGATTTTTGTGCTAATTCATGAACCAATTTTATTTTGTTCTTCACGGGTTTTCTCTTGTGTGCAGGGTGTTGTTGCACCCTATTTTGCACTAGTCAAGACAAGATTCAACTTGTGGTTTCTCTGTTGTTGATGAAAGAGAGTCGCCACCTAATATTTAAAGGTATCTTAGGGTACCTATTTAATTACTAAGTTATGTTCATTATAAGTCTGCAAACCAGTGAGATTATGGGTAAGGGTTTTTGTTCTTCTAAGAGGAAAGTGTTAGGCACCCCTTAAAATCTACCTGAGGTACCTCCATATTTAAATGCCAATGAGGCCCTTTCAATGCAAACTAAATGCTATAGCATTGCCTACCACAAAATATACTTTTCCTCCTAACATAAGAACATATAATCCATATTGGATTACCAAACAAACATATATTATATGAATTCTAAAGGTCTGACTTCAAAACACATACCGGTAAAGAACAGAGGCATCATAAGCATACTACAAAGGTTTGAACATGAGAGGAGAACAATGTTCCTAGGAAAGGCAAAGCTATACAATAACAACTTAATATATATATATAGATTTCTTTTGTGTGGCCAACCTAGAGTGAACTGATGGATTTTGCTTTCAACACATACATAGGTTGATACTACTATCTTAACACTTTTTAAAGAGAATCACCAATGAAAATACATGCAACACAGTCATGACTAATCATTTACAGAGGTTGTCAAAGACATCTAGGACATGATCAAGCCTTTCAATAAGTCTGCAGGTTCACAAATCAAAATATGGAATCCCTAAGGATCTCTACAAAATCATATTCTTAACGGTATTGACTTCAAACAAATCATCATGTTCAAATAGTATCAGCAAAGGTCCTTATAAGATCTTAGGGAGCCAGATTTGGTTTTAAAACTAACAAATGGGAAAGGACTGGAGTGGTTATGGACAAGGTGTGAAATCAGGAGCTAAGTAAGTATTAAACAGGGACATGCAGTATTCAGTTAACTTACTTGAACACTTCAAATACAATAATGATCTTATGTAGACAGGGAAACCTTACACATTTATAGAATTGGATTAATCATGACATGAGGAAAAAGTTACAGATAAGGGAAAGATATTGCATTTGAACATGTTTAACTGAAACTTAAGTCTAGGTTAGTACATGAATATGAAAATGATCATGCTTCTGTTGTTACAAGTTATCACTTGGTTATAGCAAAGTAACTATATCCTTTTTAAGGGAAGACAATCTTAAAAGATAAAATTCATGCCAGCTTTTTCAAAGATGAATGATAACCCCAAAGATAAGAGTTAGGAGATGTGATACCAAGTAATCATGCAACTGAGGGTGTTGACTAATCAAGAAAACAATTATGTTCAGTCTAACCAATTATCAGTCTTTATAACAAAGAGAAGAAACAGGATCATGATCGTATTATGAGAAAAGATAACTTAGCCTTAACAGATGTGTACAATAGGATTACTGGGAGAAGAGAAGATAGTTTATTCAAACAAGAATAGATCAACAGAAGCACCAACAACTAGACAAAGTAAAAGTCCACAGTGGCTACTCGGAGGTAGTTTAAGAAACATAAGTAGAGAAGAAAGCATATAAACACTTATAGTTCATGCTTAAGGTTAAGAGACAAAGGATACAAACTTAAATACCTTCATATTTATCTTAGTTGTGATTATCAAATAATAAGCTCAACTTCAAGACGCACAAGCTACAGAGATGCAACAGATAGGGATAAAGTTTACTGCAGATCAATGAAAAGCTATGAAGTTCATGCGAACACATAATAACTTAAACATGTAGACTGTGGAAATTCAGGAACAAGAGATCAGCATGAATCAATTAATAGTTTAATCAATCATTGATTAAAGACTCAAGGTAGGACAAACAATCACAAGTAGTCATTAAACTTAGCAGAACACACGCATTAACATACTGAACATCATAAAACAAATGTAATACTCAGAATATAACTAACATATTTGCAGCATTCAAAAGAGATGAACAAAAAAGAAGAATGAGAGATGTGCTGGCCTTTTTTGGAGCGGCAGACCAGACGAAGCTCTTTCTCAATTGCTTAAGACCCCAGAAACCCCAAGTTTGAACCAGCGACAATTCTTAGTAAACGAAAGAAAAGGAAATAGTAAGAAAACCCAAGGCTTTGAATCCTAAATTTATTAGATGATTGAAACATTTTTGTTTTTCTTCAGTGGTTCGTGATGTTGTTTGTGATAGGTAAGAGCATTGAAGGCTCCTATTTATAGTGCCACTTAAGGCTCTAGGGTTTCAAAAGAATTCAAATTAGATAGTGGAAGATGACGATGAGCTGATGATGTGAGCAATATCAGTGAAAATCTAAGGAGATAGAGTGAAATCAAAGTAGAGTAGATGGGAAAACATCGAAGATTTTTACCTGAGAAGGGAGATTAATCGTTGAAGGCAGAGGACCATCGGGTAAACTCTATTGTCTAGAGGTCACTAAGTTTGATCTCTGGACATCGAATCCTCATGATGACCTATGAGAAGGAACTCCATGCATGCTCCGATTTGACAAAACATGAAGGAAAATCGAAGATTTGATATTACGTCTTTGAGTCTAGGGTTTCAGGATTTAGATGTTTAAACTTTGTGATTGAAAAAGGGAATTTGCAACAAGATTCACAGACTTCAGGCTGCAAAAGGTAATTTCAAGCTCCGATTTGAATGAACATAGCAGAACCGAGATGATTTGAACTTTCGTCTTTGAGTCTAGGGTTAAGCTTTGGGGAATTTGAATTTGTGCGATGAAACGGGAATAAAATCGGCGAGATTCGTGATTGGGGAAGACAGAAAGGATGAATTCATGGTTGATTTGTTGATCTTGCATAAATTTGTGCAAGGTTTTATGATTGATGGAGGTTGGAAGGACGAGAGAAAGAAGAGAGAAAAGGGAAAGGAGGGGGGGGGAGGGGGGGCAGGGTCAATAGAGAATGATTGGGTTTTTGGGTTTGGGATTGTCCATCTCTAGGGATAAAATGGGTGAGGGAGATTTGGGCCGTTGGATCTTTAGATCAACGGCTCTGATAATTCGGGCTTTAACAATTTAAAATGACAAAATACATAGACTGTTGGATCTCTTAGGCTTTGACGGTTGAGATGAATCTGAAGATGTGTTTTAAATTAAAGAACAAATTGAGATGAATCTGAAGATGTGTTTTAAATTAAGAGATAAAAATGTGGGTCGTTGATCTGATAGATCAATGGTCCAGATTTATTGTGCTTTCTTTGTGAGTGAGAGAGGCGAGTGGCGTGGCGCGCTCTGATTGGTTTAGGGAGATGGACGTAGATCGCCAACCTAGAATGGAGGGGTCATTTGGATTGGGTCAGATGAGGGGTTGGGCCTGGTATTGGGCCAAAGTTAATTTAAAAAATGACCATCTTGTGTTTAGTTGGAGTTTTACAATTGTAGCTTTTTGGTCTTCTAACCCTTTTAAAATTAATTTAAACAAACTTAATTATTTTCACTAAAATATAGTAAACTTATAATTACCAAACATATTACTAATTATTATAATTAATTATTTATGAATTACTTTGTCTTCTAAATTATAACACTAATTTGAAAAAAATAATCTAATTAATCAAAATTTGAGAAATAATTCATTAAGCTAATTATAAAGCCTAGATGTATTTTAGATATTGCCTTAATGATATAAAAAGTAGAAAGTATATTTATAATTACATAATGTTAGTACTAGGTTATTAATTTCAAAACTAATACTTAATCAATTTTGTAAAATAGGTATTTATTGATAGAAAATACTTTCAAAACATTAATTGTAAATTATTAAGAATAAATAAATTAATTTTAAAAGGGAGGGTCAAAATTGGCCATCAACAACTGCCCCTCTTTGACCGGAGACGATGAAAGAGTTTTCAGGCAAATAAATTGAACCAAAGCCAATTTTGTTCTGACTTTTAGGTAGGTATTGCAGGAAACGGGGATGGTGAATTTGTAGGATTGAGTTGAGGAAGAATCTAGAAATATTTAGGAATATTGGGGCCGAATTTTGGCTTTGAATGGCTCACATACCTCAGGCTTTACGAGGATCAAGCCTCATGTAGTTCTGGAGTAGGGACTTTGGGGAAGCGACACTCGTAGGAATTGCCCCAGTATCGTATTGTAACGATACGATGAGACGGAAGATTGGTCATTCATGGTAGCTTAAATTTTGCGGCCTGATTTGAATGATTCGGAAATTTGAGTTTTGCTGATCGTCTTAAGCTAAGGTCTTAGGACCGTTGTTGGGTTACCTGTCCCCATAACGTTGTCGTTCGGTCTGCTGCTAAGAAAAGTTCCACGCTGCGGTGTTTGTCCCTGCAAAACAAATGAAATACATGTATACCAATATATTGTAATGTAGAATATATTAAGATACAAATGTAAATGATGCAGGAATGATGATGCTTGGCTGCTGGCGAGCCGTTATTTGTAATCGGGATGATGGGATACATGATCCTGACTCGATTTGTTAGCCGGGATGTGTACCGTTGCACAACTATCGGAGAATTTGAAAATTGTCTCCGCTGGTTGGGAGAGCTTGATTGGTAAAGTGTGTCTCTGCTTGTTGTGAGAGCTTTGCACTGAGAAATATCTCCGCTTGTCGGGAGAGCTTGATTTATAAAGTGTGTCTCCGCTTATTGGGAGAGCTTTGCACTGAAGTGTAAAGTAAACTTCGCTTGGGAGTGATTGATTAAAAGTGTAATCATTCCTTAAGCTGCACGAGCAAAACGTCAAAACATTCAAGTAATAGCAAAGGAAATAAAAACATGCCCAAGAGATACTCTTGAATGCGGAGCTAAGTTGCAGCCATCGATTAGCAGAACGTCGGTGACGAGGTTTGCGACTGTCTATTCTGGCATCTATTGCGATGGAGCGGCGATGCGAATTATGTTTTTGGCGAAGTGCAGTTTTTTATGTACAAGGTTCCGATTGGCGAAGCTGATGTTCGATTTGTACAAGGCACTCCGATTTATTGAGCTGACGGTTTGCTATATACAGGACTTCATTTGGTGAAGTCGACGGCTCATTTGTACAGGGTTCTCCGATTAGTTGAGCAGGCGGTTTACTATATACAGGACTCCCATTGATGAAGCCAATGGTCCGTTTTATACAAGATGCTCCAATTATGTGAGCGGATGATTTGCTATGTACAAATTTTCGTATCAGCTGTTTGATTCCGAGGTACCTGCAGAGGATTCAAAAGTTAGTTTTAACTGTATTAGAAAATCTAAGAGAAGAAGGAAAAGAGATAATATTAGGCAAGTGGCGGATTCGTCATTTGCCCCAGTGTGGTCCTAGTGCTTCCTTAATCCTTGTTGACCCTGCACTCAAAGAAAACTTCTTCGTAGGGGGAGGAAGAAATTTGGTTTGTGTCGACCACAATGTTGCCTTGCCCCGGCCTTTGACATGGTTGCGCCGCGAAGTTCGGTAGATGGACCAAATTACTGCATACACACACACACACACTATATATATATATATATATATATATATATATATATATATATATATAGAAAATATTTTGAAAATACCTGTTTCTTTTAAGGCAAATGCCGTCATTCCGGATTATGATATGTTACGAAAGGTTCTCCACGCGTGAGCGTATTCTCTTGAAAACTTCGTCCTGTTGATGTTGTTCTTCCGTGATGCTTCTGACAACACGTCTGCTTGTTGTTGCAACTACGTCATAATTTGTACTAATGCATTACAAAGGCTTTCCTAAGGTTATGACCGCCTTTGACATGGTTGCGCCGCGAAGTTCGGTAGATAGACCAAATTACTGTATACATACATACATACATATATATACATACATACATACATACATATATATACATACATACATACATACATACATATATATACATACATACATACATATATATACATACATACATACATATATATACATACATACATACATATATATATACATATATATATATATATATATATATATATATATATATATATATATATATATATATATATATATATATATATATATATATGTTCTTTTTAGAAAATATTTTGAAAATACTTGTTTCTTTTAAGGCAAATGCCGTCATTCCGGATTATGACATGTTACGAAAGGTTCTCCACGCGCGAGCGTATTCTCTTGAAAACTTCGTCCTGTTAATGTTGTTTTTCCGTGATGCTTCTGACAACACGTCTGCTTGTTGTTGCAACTACATCATAATTTCTACTAATGCATTACAAAGGCTTTCCTAAGGTTATGATCGAACCTTTTCAGGTTGCCTACGTATCCGAAACCGAATTAGGTCTGAACATAGTTTGTGGGTTATGATAAAATATGATAAAGATGACCGAGCCTGACTCAGGCAGCCTACATATCCAAATGGAATCAGGTCGAAGTGTAGTTCGATTACAACAGATGCAAAATGATGAGATTAAGATTGAAAATTATCGAGTCGGACTCAGATAACCTACGTATCCAAGTGGAATCAGGCTAGAACATAGTTCAATTACAAAAGACGACTGAATACGATGATGATTGCCTACGTATTCCTTTATGAGAAAATCAAGTCGGCGTAGTTCCTGAGCAATATACAAAAATGATATTTGGTTTTTCTATTACAAGAGAAAGGGGGAGAGAAACCGAAGCCTACATGGGTTGTCTATGTATCCCTCCGTGGGAAGTTAGGTTGAATGTAGTTGATAGGCTTCGTATTGGCTCTTCCATCCATTTCCACCAAGATTAGAGCTACGCCCGACAGTGCTCGGTAAACAACGTAAGGACCTAGCCAGTTTGGTGCGAACTTTCCTTTGGCTTCTTCTTGACGGGGAAAGATTTTCTTCAAAACCAACTGCCCCGGTGTGAATTGGTGAGGCTTCACTCTATTGTTAAATGCACTGGCCATCCTTTCCTGATATAGCTGTCCATGACATACTGCATCTATTCTTTTCTCATCAATGAGCATGAGTTGTTCTTGTCTGACTCGTATCACCCCGCGTCGTCCAATTTTGCTTCTTAAATGACTCTTAAGGATGGTATCTCGACCTCTACGAGTATCACCGCTTCAGTGCCGTATACCAACATGTACGGCGTTGCCCCAGTGGATGTTCTCATGGTAGTCCGATAACCTAGTAAAGCGAAAGGTAGCTTCTCGTGCCATTGTGTATGATTGTCCAGTATCTTTTGCAGAATCCTCTTTATATTCTTGTTAGCTGCCTCAACTGCCCCATTCATTTGCGGTCTGTAGGCTGTGGAATTGTGGTGGACGATTCTGAACTTCTCACAGATTTCTCTCATGAGGTCGCTGTTAAGGTTAGCGGCATTGTCAGTGATGATAGACTTCGGTATCCCAAATCTGCAAATGATGTTGTTTCGGACAAAATCTGCCACTACCTTCTTTGTGACGGCCTTGTAAGTAGATGCCTCGACCTATTTGGTGAAATAGTCGATAGCTACCAAGATGAAACGCTGTCCGTTTGATGCTACAGGCTCTATGGGTCCAATCACGTCCATTCCCCAGGTGGCGAACGACCAGGGTAAACGCATTATGTTTAACTCATTTGGTGGAACCCGGATGAAATCCCCGTGAATCTGACACTAGTAACATTTCTATAGGTAGCGGATACTGTCGCTTTCCATAGTCATTCAAAAGTACCCAACTCTCAAAATCTTCTTGGCTAATATGAACCCGTTTATGTGAGGCCCGCCCATCCCTGCATGTATTTCTTCTAACAGTCTGGTTGCTTCAGCAGCGTCTATACATCTCAACAAACCTAAGTCTGGGGTCCTCCTGTACATGACTTCCCTATTAAGGAAAAAGTGGTTTGCCAGTCTCCCGAGGGCTCGCTTTTGACCATTAGTAGCATTATCCGGGTATTTTCTGGTTGCAAGGAATTTCCTTAAAGCAATAGGCATGTTGATCCCTGATCTCTACCTCGATAGAGTCGATGCAGTTCTTGTTTGGATGTTGAATCATAGATGATAGGGTTGCAATGGTGTCGGCAAACTCGTTCTGAATCTTGGGGATGTGCTTGAACTCAATCTTTGTAAACTTCTTGCACAGCTCCTTGACACAGTGTAGGTACAGAAGTATATTGACATTCTTGGTGGACCATTCCCCTTGCATTTTGCATATCAACAAATCAGAGTCTCTTATGACCAAAAATTCTTTGATGTTCTTGTCAACTGCCATTGTGATTCCAAGGATGCACGCTTCGTATTCAGCCATATTATTGGTACAAGGGAATCTTATCTTTATCGATACTGGATAGTGTTGTCTAGATTCTGAAATTAGGACTGCCGCAATCCCAACTCCTTCGAACTTGCTGCTCCATCGAAAAATATTCTCCACCCAGGGTATGATTCTGCAATATCCTCCCCGGCAAATAGTACTTCTTCATTGGGGAAATATGTGGTAAGCAGTTCGTAATTTCCATCCACTGGATTCTCGGCGAGGTGGTCGGCTAAAGCTTATCCTTTGATAGCCTTCTGAGTTATGTACATAATGTCAAATTCGCTGAGGAGAATTTGCCATTTAGCTAGCTTTCCGGTAAGCATTGGCTTCTGCAAAATGTATTTGAGCGGGTCGAGCCGATATATCAGATGCGTGGTGTACGCTGACATGTAATGCCTTAGCTTCTGAGCAATACAAGTCAGAGCACAAAAAGTACGTTCTATCAGGATATACTTGGCCTCGCATGGTGTGAACTTCTTGCTTAAGTAATAGATGGCCTGCTCCTTTATCCCAGTTCCGCCATGCTGCCCCAATACACAGTCGAAGGCATTGTCCAAGACAGACAAATAGAGTAACAATGGTTTCCCTGGTTCGAGGGGGGGACTAATACTGACGGGTTTGAAAGATACTCTTTGATTCTGTCAAAGGCTTTATGGCACTCCTCCGTCCATTTTGTGGCAGCATCCTTCTTCGCAGCTTGAAAATGGGTTCACAGATTACCATGACTGTGCTATGAAACGACTGATATAGTTCAATTTTCCCAGGAAACTCATCACATCTTTCTTGCTCTTTGGTGGCGGTAATTCCTCTATGGCCTTGATTTTTGATGGGTCCAGTTCTATCCCCTTCCTGCTTACAATGAAACCCAATAGGTTTCCAGCGGGGACTCCGAACACACACTTTGCTGGGTTTAATTTCAAACTGTACCT
Source organism: Nicotiana tomentosiformis (assembly GCF_000390325.3). Lineage (NCBI taxonomy): Eukaryota > Viridiplantae > Streptophyta > Magnoliopsida > Solanales > Solanaceae > Nicotiana > Nicotiana tomentosiformis. The sequence continues at coordinate 32,108,561 of NC_090820.1, read as the reverse complement.
TCACAGGCATTCGAAAAATTTCCTCAATTCGTTCAAGTGCTCCGAGCTCCTTCGAGACTTTATGATGACATCATCCACATATACTTCAATCTCTTTATGAATCATGTCGTGAAATAGGGTCGTCATGGCCCTCATGTAGGTGGCGCCAACGTTTTTTAGACTGAACAGCATAACTCTATAACACTAGAATCTCCAAGGTGTGGTGAAAGCTGTCTCATCTGCGTGTTCCTCGTGCATTAGGATTTGATGGTATCCGGCGAAACGATCCACAAATGACTGCAGTTCATGCTTCGTACAGTTGTCGATGAAGATGTGGATATTTGGCAGAGGGAAATCGTTCTTTGGACTAGCTTTGTTAAGATCTCGGTAGTCCACATATATTCTGATCTTTCTATCTTTCTTGGGTACTGGGACGATGTTTGCCAACCAGCTTGGATAGTTGGTGACCCTTACTACATTTGCTTCTATCTGTTTGGTCACTTCTTCCTTTATACTCAAACTTAAATCAGGTTTGAACTTTCTAGGTTTCTGCTTAACCGACGGTCTGGTAGGGTCGGTGGGCAGTCGATGCGAGACAATGTAGTTGCTTAACTCTGGCATGTCATCATAGGACCATGCGAACACATCGACGTACTGTCGGAAGAGCTCAATCATTTTTTCCTTCTGATCGGCCTCTAGATGAATGCTGATTCTGGTTTTCTTTACATCTTCTTCGCTTCCAATATTGACCACTTCCATTTCTTCGAGGTTGGGCTTTTTCTGACTCTATAGTTGTTCGACTTCCTGCGGGAGATTGTCGAGCATCATGCTCTCCTCATACTCCTTGTAATCCGGGTCATTGCGCTCGATGGTTTCGTTACATGTCATAATCGTGGAATACGGTTTTTTATCGGGTTGATTACTGAAAAGAAAAGCTAAGTATAAATAAAGCGGTAAAACAAAGTTGCAATATTAAGGAAAATAATTCTATTTATTTCATCAAAAGGGGAACGTCTTAAGCGTTCACTAGAGGCAAATGACAAAAAAGGCACAGACACGGTACAAACCTCAATTGACCGTGCTCTTTTCAAACGAAAACTTTTAGAGTTCCATACTACCAAGACTCCCGACGAACCAAAGATGGGCTGGCGGTCCAATAGTGCAGCTCTTCCCCTGGTTTGACATCCCTGATAGGCGGTGTCTTGATGTCAGTTCCTTCACAGCATTCTTCAATCATATCCACGAATATCTTTCCTATCCTGTCGATGATATCATCTTTGGGTACTAAACTCTATTCCGGACTTTCAACCTGCTCTGGCATAAAAACCTTTTTCCTGGAGCTAACTGTGTGAGATTTCCCTTCCGGAGGCTGATATCCTATGCCAGCCCTTCCTTACTGCCCATTATGTTCAATTGGCTCTGTGATTCCATCTGACTTGGCTCCCAACCCTGTTCCTAGCCTGTATCCATATTTCATCATCTCCCTTATAGCCATCTTGGATCTATAAGGCGACTGCATTTCCAAATTTTGTTTAGTCTTCTCCATCTCAGTAGTTTGCATGATTTCCACAGCTTAGAAGGCAACTCCGTCCAGCCCTTCAATGAATGGAACATCATACTCCAAATAGGCGGAGTGACCCAATTTGCCATGAAACACGATCTCCTGGCATCTTTACTCAAATTTTATGCATTGGTGAAAAGTAGATGTCACGACCCCCGCCATATGTATCTAGGGCCTGCCCAGTAGCAAGTTGTAGGAAGAGGAGATGTCCATCACTTGGAACAATACCGGAAAATCGACCGATCCGATTTGCAAAGCTAGATAAATTTCTCCAATAATATCCTTTTGTGAACCATCAAAGGCTCTCACCCTTACGTGGCTTTCCTTGACTTCTCTCAAATGAATTCCTAACTCCCATAGGTTGGAGAGCGGACAAAATATTAACTCCTGACCCTCCATCGACCAGGACCCGGGACACCACTTTTTCCTCGCATTTGATAGTGATGTGAAGAGCCTTGTTGTGACTTGCGCCTTCGATAGGAAATTTGTCTTTTCTGAAAGTGATCATGTTTGCTTCGATCATTTTCTCAATTGTCGCGGATAATGCCTCACTAGTGGTGTTACTAGGTACACTTACCCCACTTAGTACTTTCAACAGGGTGTCCTTATGACTGTCGGAGCTCATTAATAGATCCATGATAGATATATGTGCTGGAGTTTTCTTCAGTTGTTCTTCCACAGAATACTATTTGCTTGACATTCTTTTCCAAAACTCAGCTGCTTCTGGGTCGGTTATGTTCCTCCTTGGAATTTGTTCTCTCCCCGAATTTCCTTGATTGACCTCTTCAGGGGAGTAGCATCTCCCAGACCTGGTCATACTATGGGCTGCAGTAGAGTCTACCATTTTGGCCTTTCCCTTTTGCTGGTATGTCCATAGGACAGTTTTGTACTCCCTATCTTCTTCGTCTCGAGTAGCATCGACATGTTGCTGCTGATAAATCTGAACCGTCACTGTAGGCCTTAGTTGTACCGTAATGATCAGAGCCTTTTGAGGAGGGATCCTTGCGGCTTCTGCATTTCCTATAGTGACAATTGTTCCCTTCAGGTCATAATCTTCGTCTAATGTGATCATGTTAGCTCCCTGGTTTCGATGATTTGTCATCGGGTTGCGATTCATATTAGGTGGTGCCGGAGTGGACTGAATGGCTCCGCTTTTGATCAGGGTTTCAATTTCATTTTTCAACTTGAAACAATCTTCAGTATCGTGCCCAGGTAAATTGGAATGGTACACACATCGTTTAGTGGCATCAAAATATTTGGAGGGATGTTCAAGAACCCTTCCTTTGATTAGGTGTATCAATCCTGCTCTTCTCAACCGTTCGAACAATTAGGCCAAAGTCTCAGCAATCGGGGTATAAGTTTGAGGACCCCTCTCTTCAAAGTTGGGACGAGGGCGTGGTGCATTGATGACGTCTACAACACACCTTTATAGGAGATATAATACAGTCGTATGCAATAATAATTACCCAAGTATGAGTCAGGGTCAAATCCACTGGGAGTTATGAGGGGTGTTAGGAGTATATATTTGAAGCAAGCAAATGGGTTATCTAAGATTGCACTTCCACAACAAGGTTTTGTTTTATATTTCTACTGCTACTCTAATGAATGCAAGGTAAAGAAAATAGATTATAGATAAATGTTTTTGAGGTTTTTTCAATTGGATTAAAGGCCTAGGGTTGTGACCATAACCTAGGTGTTTGCCTAATGGGATAAAGATGTTTATACTTGTTTTGTTGATTAGGGTGTATTATAGCTCTCAACTCCACGTTACCCACTCAATACCTCTCGGTTAGAGAGTGATTTTGCCCAATTTGGCTTTCTCAAGTCCAAATGGGTATCAACCAAAATAGTTGATAAGAGCTCAAATCAGGTTCTTACTATCTCTAGTTTGAACTCTTTAATTAGGTTAATTAATCTCTCAATTAACCCAATTCCTTGTTAGATAAGTTATCCTAGACTAGGTCAATCTTTCTCAAGTAGAGACTAAGTCAAATAGGCATAAATCAATGTTTGCAACCATTAATTCTAAATTAAAGTATGAACTAAGCTAAATAATCAACACCCAATCATAAACAAGCATAAAATTAATCACCCATAAGGTTTACACACTAGGGTTGGGTCACAACCCTAGTAAAAATCTAGCTACTCATAATGGGATTTGAAGAAAATAAAGATGAAAAGCTAATTAAACTCATAATGGAAGATTAAAAAGATGAAATCTAATATTAAAATACTCAAATAAGCTAAAACTTCTTAAAATAGCAAAGAGGAACGACTACAAAAACTTTGTATGTTCAAACCTGACCTAATTTTGTGAAACTTGTCTATTTATACAGGGTCAAAAATCGCGGACAAAAATGCCCCTCGGGAGGTTATGCAGCCGCACAATTCCATGTGCGGTTTGCAGATTTCTTCAGTTGGCAGGAAGGTGAGTTCTGCGGCCGCACGTTTCTGGACTGCAGCCGTGAGGCAATCTTCTGCGGCCCCACATTTCTGGTCTGCAGCCACGAGGCAATCTTCTGCGGCCGTACAATTCTTGTGCGGTCCGCACTTCACAAAGGCTCATGGACCTAGTCTTTTTGCATACTCTCTGATCTTTGACTCTTAAGCCCAGTTCTGCGGCCGCACAATTCATGTGTGGTCCGTACATTGCTGAAAGTTATGTTAGATTTTTCTTCTTGGTTTGCGGCTGCAGATGGAATTCAGCGGTCCGTAATTTCTTCTGCGGCCGTAGAATTCCTTCTGAGGACCGCACATTTGTGCTTCTGCGACCTTTATTGCTTTGTGCTTCGGATCACTCCTTTTTGAGTTGAATTTCATCTCGGGAGACCAAGCTTCCAGCATTCCTATAATTTGCACAATTTCATTAGTTTCGGGAATACAATTCAATACATTCAGACTAAAAAATCTAAAAGGTGCTAATAAGCAATCAAAATCCCCACTTATCAACTCCCCCAAACTTAAGTCTTTGCTTGTCCTCAAGCAAATAAATTAGTTCCCACCTTCAAAAGTTAAGGGTCATTTCAGCGAGTCAAAGGTGAACCATCCACACATCAGTTGGGACCAACAATTACCCACACCACTCATGTATTATCAAAAAGGCGACAAGTTAAACATTCATGCACATATAGTTCTAATGTGACATTTGAGCTTTAAGAATTGACTTTACTCATCAAGGACTCTTGCTCTATCATGTAGGTCATGGTGGACTCCAAACTCTTTCTCCTTTACTTTTCATTTGCCTAGCTCACTTAAGAAATTTAGCACTCAATCTAAAGATTTATTAATGGTTCACTCATCTCTCTCAAGAGAATGTTACAGTACGGCTTCAAATACCATAGGCTTGCCCCTCATGTAGATCGCCACTAATGTAAGCTCACTCGGTTTAAAATCAAGTAGGATATCTTTCGGGATGTAATAAAGGCTTTTGGGTTAGGGTAGGATACAATATGGGTAAGTGGTTACACCTTTCCTTAAGCACTTCATCTTTCATTTCTCGGCTCACACTTTACTAATTCTTAGAGGCACTTTGTTTTCATTGGAGACTAGAGAGACTTAGCATCACTCTTCTTGATAATTTCATTTTTTTTCTCCCTTTTTGATTTCTCCATATTTGGGATCATTACCTCTTTTTGAATCCCTTCAACCCTTCCACTTATTCACTTTTTGCATCTTTCTTTTTGTTCTTTTCTTCTCTTGCCTTTTCTTCTCATAGAGATCATTTCTTTTTCTCTTTTTGTGCATTGATACCTTTTTCAAGTTCCTCATCTCCCCCCCAAACTTACTTTTTAAGCCATTTATTTCACAAGAGTATTAAGGAAAGCTCAGGTGCCAAGAGAGGGTCATGACCAAATGGGTAAAGGCTTGTAACATGGTTATCAAATGAGAAAGGCTAAAGGGGTTGACTAGGGATAATAACATTGGTTGGCAATAGAAAACTCAAACGGGCCAAGTAGAGCCTACAACCACTTCTCAAACCAAGCAAAACTTAGGATTTCGCCTTGAAACACATTCGGGGCAAGTTCTAGACCCTTCGCATAGATACTTGGACTAGCAACAATTCATCTCACCCCTCACGCAACCGGATTGTAAAAGAGGATAGAGTCATTTCCCACAACGACCACATTCAAGTTTAAAGATCACTATGGTTCAATTAAACCACTCGATGATTGCCAAAGTCAACACAAGAGTCACAAAGTCACTAATTAGAGATACTTCTTTCAAAAACCTTGTTTCTAACCATAAGCACGTAGTTAAGTGTGTTGGTGCCAACTGAAGCATGGATGACTCTTCGAGCATGACTTAATTAGGTCTTTTTATTCATTACTACTACTATTGTTACCTAAACACCAAAAAACTGACTCATTCCCTTAAGAAGATTGTCACGCCATCCATCGTTGGGACGAGTCACCCGGTTCACACAATAACTATTTTTGGAAAGAACCGTGGCATTAAGAAAATCAAAGGCTTATTATCTACTAAAACATAAAAAAATCTACTAAATCAAACAAAGAAGCTACTAGATCCAATAAAGAATTAATAAAGAAATAAAAATAAAGAAACTAATAAGCAAAAACTACTGAAGATAGAATGAATATACATAATGAGAGAAAGAGAGAGAATATATATACATAATGAGAGAAAGAGAGAGAATATATATACATAATAAGAAAAGAGAGAATAATATCAAGTCATAACAGTCCAAATATCTCAAAATGTATCAAATATAATAAATAAACTCCACCCCCCAATAAAGATAAGCATTGTCGCCTTCAGTCTCAGCCAACTGAATCTTATCATCCTCAACCCTAGGTGTGGCTTGGCGAACGTCTGACGCACTGCCTCAGCAGTGTCAGTACCAAGGTCTGGCTCTTTAGACTGGCCAGCTGGTGCCACCGGTGCAGATGGTGCTGTAGGATCTGGGACAGAATGGTCTGGGTCAAGCATCATGTCACAGGGGAGATCTCCGGCTGTAGCAAGCCTGGTTACCTGTCTCTGGAGCTTGTCCACTGACTTCTTGCTGGCCTGGAAATTTCTCATCTTTTTTACTTCTTTTCCCAGCTCTTCGATCACTGACCCGTGTTGTACCAAGGTAGCCATAATAGTGTTCTGGTTCTCTAGGAGCTTCTCCATTGTCTCTTCAACTGTCGGGAGAAACTGAGGTGCCTGAACAGAAGAATGCGCTGCAACAGTACTGGGTAAGTCAGACAGCTTTGCAGTGGCTGTCTGCAACCAGTTATATAGGCTCGCCAATGTTTGGGAGACTCGCAGCGCAAAAAGTAGGACAATAGGCATAGGCACTGGCTTCAAAGCCGATGTGGGAGCTATGGCAGGAACTGCTGTACAGGCTGTAGATGATGGCAGAGGCATAGCTACGGCATTGGAGGAAGGTTCGATTGAATTTGAAGGAACATGAACTGCCTCAGCAGCTACCATAGCTGGCTCATCAAACTGGCTCGTGGTGGTAGGAGGCTGAACTTTCTTCTTTGGATTGTTTGCATCCATCAGTGAATACCAAGTAAAAGGCATCTTCGGCTTCACCTTTATGTCATAATCCCTCGGTTCTACCCTTGAATCCTTGAGATATTTTATGATAGTATTGGGATATGAATAGGATGAGTCATCATGCCGAGCAATCACTGAGATATCGACCGACATCATGGAACCGACATTGATAGGGTACCCGGTCATAATAGAAGCAACCAGAATTGCCAGAGAAATCAGAAGGTAAGTCTCATTCTGGATCGGGTCCAGTTTGTTGTAGACAAAGGTTTGCCACCACTTCGCCTCAAAACTTAGAGTGCTCCGGTGGATAGGAACCCCAGCGAAAATCCATGGTGGTGGTGGTGGCTCTGGTGCTACTAGAATCTCCGCTAACCAAGGTCAGGTTGCGTCTCCCAATGCATACTTCTCAAAATATTCCTTTGTCTCAACATCTTCGAAGCCCAAGTATGTGTTGAGTGTATGCTAATCAAATCTCACTTTTAGGTTACGTACTTTAGTCACTTTTGTCCCCTTTTTTATGTGAGAGCCACATTGGCATAGAATTCACAGACCAAGTACTCTTTGGCATCTACTACACTCTGAGTGAACCACATCTACCCCTTGCACTCCCTGAACTGCCTCAAAACGGCTAGATTATACTTCTCTAAATCTTTCAACAGAAACTGTCGCTCAAGGATTAGAGACCTCGTTGACCACCAGGTGCGAAAGCTGGTGAAAGTAGCCAGGCTGACAAAGCGTTCCTCCCAAAACTCTTTCTTCTTTGATCTTTCAAGACCAACTGCTGTAGCATCTCCCCCTCTACCATCATCGAGGATATCCTGAACTGGTGTATCTTGTGCCTTAGGGACAGGTATAGCCGATGGCTCAGAAGTTTGACTAGCACTCTCCGATTCCTCGGAAGTGCTATGAGATGAGGACGGCTTGTCCCTGAGTTGGTATCTCCCTGGCGGCATTGACTGTACGGTCGGCTACTCTTGAACAGAGGCTGAGTTACCCTTTGATGCATCCCTAGACGGGACATATGAGCTTGTGTCGGAGAGATCTGCACCTCTCACCTTCAGCTGTAGCTTTCTTTGTAATTGTCTTTTGTTGGCCAAGGGGCAAGGCACTTTTACCTCGACCCCAAGAAGGTTCACCTCTCCCTTTAGATGTGTCGCCTCTTCCCCTAGATCGAACCATTGTTTGTATCAAGCAAAGGCGATTGTTAGTTGCAATTCAATGTTCAAACATACCTAAGAGACATGCAAGTAAGATGTAAACCAGAAGACATAGTGAGGGTACACAGTTAAAGTATGCTTGTAGAAAACCAGATCTGCAGTCCGCACAATTTTCTTGAGTTCGCGGACGATGACTTGCAGACCGCATAATTTTGTTTTGCGGGTGCAAAGGTCGATTGCGATCCGCACAATTCCACTTGCGGCCGCACCTCTAAGACCTAACAAATACCAACTCTTTGATGACAGAGAATTGGCTGATGTGCGGCCGCAATACGATTTCTGCGGTTCGCACAATTAAACTTGCGGCCTCACATTGGAATCTGAAAGTAGGGACTCTCTGATGATAGTAAAAGTGCATTACTGCGGCCGCAATGGGAATTCTGTGGTCTGCACATCTTACCTTGCATCCGCAGATCCCTTCTTCACTAATGACGCCCTAAAATCAATTTTTGCGGACCGCACAAATTCAGGTGCGACCGCAGAATTCAAAAATTACGAATAGTTCAGTTGTTTCATTCTAGGTTTTTCAATTTCGTGCACAATTTTACATGGCAACATCATAGAAGCATGAAAATATTTTAACCCAGTCACTGTAGAACATGTATTATTTAACCCATTACAGATTTACTTCCACATGGATACACAATTGAATTCTAATGACAAATAGACTAAAAGTAACTAAAAATCTACAAATTAAATGAAAACGATTAACAAGAAATTGAAGAATACCAGATGAATGAGTGTAATGAGTGACTGATCAAGGATAATGTGTGTGTGGACAAATAAAATCACCAAGAAATTTCAAGAGGGCACTATTTCTATGCTCAGAGAGTGAAAAACGTAACAAATGCCCATGTTCCTCTATTTATACTAGTTGGTTTTCTAAGGGAAAGAGGAGCGAGTGCGGCCGCACAATTTCATGTGCGGTCCGCACTATGTTACTTGGTGACCTTAACTCAGCATCTCATCTGCGGTCCGCAAAATTTTGTGTGTGGACGCAGATTTCATGTTGCAGCCATATATTTCCTTGTGCAGTCGCACATCAACCTTTTCTTTGACAGACTAAACTTCAGAGAGTTGACATTTTCAACCTTTCATTTGTGCGGCCAACAAGATAATTATGCGGCCGCATTGCAGTTTTGCTGCAACAACCATAAATGTACGGTCCGCACAAATCAACTGCGGTCCACAATTCTTGCAACACTTAGCCAGATTTCTGTCCACAATTCCTGTAAGCCACACTCAGCCCTATAGTACACTTCAAATCAAGTTAGCATAAAAAATAACACCTAACTACAAAAGAAAAAAGGAAAAGAAACATGGGTTGCCTCCCAAGAAGCACCTAATTTAATGTCGTGACACGACGCAGAATACCATCAATTGAAATGAATGACTGCCACAACATGGCTATCTTCAACCTTTCCCAAATAGTGCTTCACATGGTGACCATTTACTCGGAATACTTCATTATTTTTGTTCTTCAAGTCTAATGCACCAAAAGGTGTCATGCCCACAATTTCAAAAGGACCACTCCATTTAGACTTTAGCTTCCTGGGAAACATCCTTAACTTTAAGTTAAACAACAATACAAGATCGCCCACCTTGAACTTTTTGTTCCAAATGTATTTGTAATGAAGATATTTTATCTTTTCTTTGTACAAGGACGAACTTGCATAAGCATGGTACCGGAACTCATCCAATTCATTCAAATGTGCAACCCTCAAGTTAGCGGCTACATCCCAATCAAGATTCAACTTCTTTAGAGCCCACATAGCCTTGTGCTCTAGTTCCACCGGAAGATGACAAGCTTTTTCGAACACCAACCGGTATGATGACATTCCGATAGGTGTTTTGTAAGCCGTCCGATAAGCCCATAATGCATCATCAAATTTCTTGGACCAATCCGTATGATTAGAATTCACCATTTTGGACAAGATACTCTTTATCTCTCGGTTGGAAACTTTCACTTTCCCACTAGCTTGTGGGTGATAAAGAGTTATGACTTTGTGAGTAACACCATACTTGCTAAGCAAAGTGTCAAAAGCCTTGTTGCAAAAATGTGACCCCCCATCGCTTATAATAGCATGTGGAGTACCAAACCATGTGAAAATATTCTTCTTCAAGAAAGCCACCACACTTCTCGCCACATTGTTGGGTAAAGAAACGACCTCAACCCATTTGGACACATAATCAACCGTGACCAAGATGTAGGTGTTTCCATAAGAACTCACAAAAGGGCCCATGAAGTTAATAGCCCCCACATCGAAAATATCAATCTCCAATATGGTCGTGAGAGGTATTTCATTATTCTTTGAGATTCCACGGGCCCGTTGACATTCATCACAATTTTTCACTAGTTCACTTGCATCCTTGTAAAGAGTGGGCCAATAAAACCCACAACTAAGCACTTTGGCCGCCGTTCTTGCTCCATCATGATGACCACCATATGGTGAAGAATGAAAGGCCCCAAGAATTTCACCTTGCTCTTCTTCCGGTACATATTTTCTAATCACCCCATTAGTACAAATCCGGAAAAGGTATGGTTTATCCCAATAATAATCTTGACAATCACATTTGAGATTTTTCCTTTGGTTTGAAGAGAACTCATTCGGAATGATTCCACACACAAGAAAATTTTCTAGATCCGTGAAACATGGCACTGTTTTCATTAAAATAGCCAAGAGTTGCTCATCGGGGAAGGTGTCATTGATTTCGAGGCCATCATATAGTCTCCTCCTCCTCCAAACGAGACAAGTGGATCGCCACTTGGTTTTCACTCCCTTTTATATCTTAGATGTCAATATCAAACTCTTGTAATAAAAATACCCATCTCATCAACCGAGATTTGGGGTCCTTCTTGCTCATAAGATAACGAAGTGCCGCATGATCCGTGTGGACAATGACTTTTGCACCCGTCAAGTATGGACGGAACTTCTCAATTGCAAACACAATGGAAATGAGATCTTTCTCCGTAACGGTATAGTTGACTTGGACACTATTCATAGTATTACTAGCATAGTAGACTAGATGAAAAATTTGTTGATGCATTTCCCCAAAACAGCCCCAACCGCTACGTCACTTGCATCACACTTGAGTTCAAAAGGGACACTTTAATTTGGAGCGGTGATGATGGGAGTAGTTGTCAACTTGAACTTCAACAACTCAAAAGCTCTCATGCAATCATCATTGAAGTTGAACTTAGCATCCTTTTCAAGAAGCTTGCACAACGGGTTCACCACCTTAGAGAAATCTTTGATGAAATGCCGGTAAAACCCCGCGTGGCCTAAGAAACTCCGCACACCCTTCACCGAAGTTGGAGGTGGAAGTTTAGAAATCATATCAATCTTTGCCTTGTTAACTTCAATTCTATTCTTTGAGATTTTGTGGCCAAGGACAATGCCTTCCTCGACCATAAAATAACATTTCTCCTAATTAAGAACCAAATTTGTTTCTTCACATCTAGCCAGCACTTTATCCAAATTTGCAAGACAATCATCAAAAGAATCTCCAACCACGGAGAAGTCATCCATGAAAACTTCAAGGTAGTCCTCCACCATGTCCGTGAAGATAGCCATCATACACCTTTGAAAAGTCACCGGTGTATTGCACAAACCGAATGGCATCCGCTTGAAGGCGAAAGTACCATAGGGACATGTAAATGTTATTTTCTCTTGATATTCCGGAGCAATAAGAATTTGATTGTAGCCCGAATACCCATCAAGAAAGCAATAGAAAGCACGACCGGCCAATCTATCAAGCATTTTATCTAAGAAAGGTAGTGGAAAATGATCCTTCCTTGTGACTTTGTTGAGCTTGCGATAGTCCATACATATCCTCCATCCGGTCACCGTTCTTGTAAGAATCAGCTCATTCTTGTCATTGGTGATCACCGTCATGCCCCCTTCTTTGGGACACATTGAACCGGAGAAGTCCATGAACTATCGGAGATGGGGTAGACAACCCCGACATCCAACCACTTGATAATCTCCTTCTTGACTACTTTTTACATAGCCTCATTGAGTCTCCTTTGATGTTCAATAGATGATTTGGCGCCATCCTCCACTTGATCTTATGCATGCAAAGGGCGGGGCTTATCCCCCGAATATCCGCCAATATCCACCTAATAGCCTTCTTCCTCTTTTGTAGCACCACCAATGTGGAATCTACTTGCATGTTATTTAAACAAGATGAAAGAATAACCAGTAAAGTAGAACAAGGACCAAGAAATTCATACCAAAGATATGGAGGCAGTAGCTTCAACTCCAAGGTAGGAGGTTCTTAAATAGAAGGCTTTGTAGGAGGAGTTGTCCTATTTTCAAGATCCAAGGACAATTTTCGTGGTGCATAGTCATACAACCCCATTCCTTGCAAAGAGTTCACACATTCCAGGAAACCATCCATCTCGTCATCATCAAAGTTGAGCAGGACGACCTCCAACATATCACCAACATTGATTGTATCACTTGTGTCATCAACAATAACATCGATCACCAAGTCCACAAAAGAGCACATCTCATTGTTATTTGGTTGCCGCATGGACTTATACACATGGAAAACCACTTTTTCATCACCAACCCGAAATGTAAGTTCTCCGGCTTCAACATCACAAAGAGCCTTACCCATAGCAAGGAAAGGTCTTCCAAGAATAATCGACACCTCATAATCAACTTCACCATCTAGAATGACAAAATCCGCCGAAAGAATGAATTTATCAACACGAACCAAGACATCTTCAATCACTCCCAAAGGTATTTTCATAGTACGATCGACCATTTACAATCTCATAGAGGTGGGTCTTGGTTGCCCAATCCTCAAAGTCTTAAAAACCGAATAGGGCATCAAATTAATACTTGCCCTAAGATCGCAAAGAGCTTTAGCATACTCGGCACTTCCAATTGTACAAGGAATCGTGAAAGCACCGGGATCCTCCAACTTAGGAGCCATTGAATGCACAATTGCACTCACTTGATGAGTGACTTTGATCATTTCAAAATTCATTGACCGCTTCTTTGTTATGCGATCCTTCTTAAACTTGGCATAACCGGGCATTTGTTCCAAAGCTTCAACTAATGGCACATTGATTGAGAGACTCTTCATCATTTGAATGAACTTCTTTAATTGATTCTCACCATTTTGCTTGGGAAGTTTTTGAGGGTAAGGAGGTGGAGGCTTAGGCAATGGTGCCTTAACTTTTGCACTACTAGCTCTGGTATGTCAATAATATGATTCCTAGACGGGTTTACCTCCTCTTGAGTCTCTTCCACACTATCATCAATATCAATCCGGACTTCATCATTAGGTTGCACCTCATTGCTCGAAATCTCTTCTTCTTGCACCACTTGCTCATGATCCACAATTTGCCTTTGACTTGAGATAGGTGCATTCCCACCTCTTCCACTTCTTGTAGTAACGGCCATTATATACCACGTGTTGTTTCCACACTTTGGGATTACTACTATGCCACTTGGTAGTGCCCCCTTAGGATGAGAATTTAGAGCTTGAGAGATTTGCCCCATTTGAACTTCTAGGTTGCGGATTGATGTACTGTGTGGGGCAAGTTGGGCATCCGAATCGGCATTCTTTTCCATTATTTGCTTGAACATGTTTTCAATACACCCCATCTCATTGCTTGAAGAACTTGAACCATGGGAAGGATAAGGAGACGAGTTTCTCAGTTGTTGATACATTGGGGGCCTTTGAAAGCCCGACCCCCATTTGCCTTGATTGTTGTTCCATCCTCCTTGATTGTTACCCCACCTCCCCCCACCAATTTCCTTGATTATTTCTACTCCAATTTCCTTGATTGTTGTTGTTATGCCAATTCTCTTGATTGTTGCCACCACTCCAATTTTCTTGGTTGTTTGAATTCCAATTGCCTTGATTGTTTTTAGGTCGCCATTGTTGTTGGTTTGGGACTTGGAAGTTGTTTCTTTGCCCTTGAAGGTTGTTCACATATTGAACTTCCTCCTCTTGCTTAAAACCACTATTTTCTTGCACATAATTCTCCACTCGATTTTGTACTCATGGACCCTTAGTCCTCCTCTTGTTCACCATCATGTTCACTCCCTCCATGGCATTGACTTGCTTGGGATATTGCACTAGATTTAGTTGGTCCTTTGCTAGTTGTGTCATGGTGGTTGTCAGCTAGGCAATGGCTTGCCCATGGTCTTACAACTAGGGGTGTACATAGGTCGGGTTGGTTCGAATTTTGCAATTACCAAACCAAACCAATTGTGCCGGGTTATTAAAACTAAAGACTAAACCAAACCCATAAACTCGGGTTTTTCAATCTCGGGTTTTCTCGGATTTTCTCGGGTTTTCGGGTTATTCGGATTTTTTCGATTTTTTTCCCGGTAAAATCGTCGTAACACAAAACATATAACTTGTGCTCCAAATATTACTTTAATCCTAGTAATATACAACTATATAAGGTATTTTTCAAGAAAATAATACAAAATATGAGATGTGTCATGACGATATCCTCAAATATTCAACAATAAAAACAATAAAATTACGTAATATAAATATTGCTAATTAAAAAGCCATAATAAAAATAAATATAATCTAAAAGTACTAAGTCATGCTAAAATAAGTAAACTAATAAGGGAGTATAAATTACATGACTAAACGCTAAAGAAAAATAAAAATAGGTTATGCATTTTTATCTAAATCATTGCAAAACAAAAAATAGATATTCAATGCATTGTCATTCCTAGTATTAAATTGAATGTCTTTATTTAGCATTAGTATTGATTTAATTTTGGTTTGGGCTTTTGTTAGCATTATCTGAGTTACTAATATTAATGGCTATAAAAATTATTAGAACATTCAAAAGTTCTAAGTCCAAACTTGAAATAATACCTTAAAAGATAAAATTATGAAAACATTTAAGAAATATTTATAAATTACATCATAATAAATATATTTATATATTAAATATATCTAAAATTTCTATATATGTATTGTCTGGTTGGTTTGGTTTCGGTTTGACTTTCTCTAGTTAAAACCAAACCAAACCAATTATGGTCGGGTTTTTTTTCCAACACCAAATCAAATCAAACCGAACCATAGTCGGATTTTTTTTCTCGGTTTGGCTCGAATTATCGGGTTGGTGCGGTTTATTGGTTTTCTTTGTACACCCCTACTTGCAACTCTTTGTGAGGGTGGATCATGCTTGGGTCACCTTGTGGATCATTGGCCCGACATTGCCAAGCCGATGACGTTTCCGCCATCTCATCCAAAATCTCACACGCCTCCGCATAAGACGTAGTCATGAAATTCCCATCGGCAAGTTGATTCACTACACATTAGTGGATTGTGTTAATCCCACGATAGAAAGTTTGTTGAATCATATTCTCTGTCATATCGTTGTTGGGACATTCCTTAACCATTATTCTATAGCATTCCCATATCTCGTGTAGTGGTTCATTTGGCTCTTGCTTGAATGTCAAAATCTCATCTCGAAGTGTAGCCATATGCCCCGAAGAGAAGAACTTAGAAATAAAATTTTTGGCCAACTCATCCTAAGTATGAATGGAATGGTTCGGCAATCATTCAACCAATCTAAAGCTTTTCCCCGTAAAGAGAAGGGAAAAAGCCTTAGCCTCAATGCATCCTCGGAAACATTTGTTTGTTTGCTCCCCCAACAAGTATCCACAAACCCCTTCAACTGTTTGTACGCATTTTGAGTTGGAGCACCAGTGAAGAAACCCCGTTGCTCAAGCAAAGTGAGCATCACATTGGTGATTTGAAAGTTGCCTGCGCTAATACGGGGATGAACTATTACACTTGCATATCCTTCATTGGGTAATATCCGGTGTGGAGCCGCTCGTAGGTGGGGATAGAGCGGGGACATTGTCATGAGGCACTCAGCCTCTTCTATTGGCTTGAGGTTCAAGAGGAACCTTATCAACTTGATCATCCTCGATGTACACATCCCCAAAGGCAAATTTCCGAGCTCATTGTTCGCCATGGTTGTACCTACGATTTCTCACACAAGTTAGTAACACGGAAGGAAATGAAGATATTAAAAAAAACAAATCCAAATATATAGCTAACACCGTTTTAACTCCCCGACAACGATGCCAAAAATTGATGACATCCACAACACACTTTTATAGGAGATATGATATGGTCGTATGCAATAATAATTACCCAACTATGAGTCGGGGTCGAATCCACTGCGAGTTATGATAGATATTAGGAGTATATATTTGAAGTAAGCAAATGAGTTATCTAACATTGCATTTCCACAACAAGGTTTTGTTTTCTATTTCTACTGTTACTCTAATGAATGCAAGCTAAAATAAATAGATTATAGATAGATATTTTTGAGGTTTCTCCAACTCGATTAAAGTCCTAAGGTTGTGACCATAACCTAGGTATTTTCCTAATGGGAAAAAGATGTTTATACTTGTTTTGTTGATTGGGTATATTATAGCTCTCAACTCCACGTTACCCATTCAATACCTCTTGGCCAGAGAGTGATTTTGCCCAATTTGGCTTTCTCAAGTCCAAATGGGTATCAACCAAAATAATTGATAAGAGCTCAAGTTGGGTTCTTACTATCTCTAGTTTGAACCCTTTAATTAAGTTAATCGCTCAAGTTGGGTTCTTACTATCTCTAGTTTGAACCCTTTAATTAAGTCAATCAATCTCTCTATTAACCTAATTCCTTGTTAGATAAGTTATCCTAGAATAGGTCCCTCTTTCTCAAGTAGAGACCAAGTCAAATAGGCATGAATCAATGTTTGCAACCATTAATTCTAAAATTGAAGAATGAACTAAGCTAAATAATCAACACCCAATCATAAACAAACATAATATTAATCACCCATAAGGTTTACACACTAGGGTTGGGTCACAACCCTAGTAAAAATCTAGCTACTCATAATGGGATTTGAAGAAAATAAATATGAAAAGCTAATTAAACTCATAATGGAAGATTAAAATGATGAAATCTGATGTTAAAATACTCAAATAAGCTAAAACTTCCTAAAGTAGCAAAGAAACTTCCTAAAGTAGCAAAGTGAAACGGCTACAACAGCTTTGTATATTCAAACTTGACCTAATTTTGTGAAACTCGTCTATTTATACAGGGCCAAAAATCATGGATAAAAATGCCCATCGGGAGGTTCTGCGGCCGCACAATTCCATGTGCGGTCCGCAGATTTCTTCAATTGGCAGGAAGGTGAGTTCTGTGGCTGCACATTTTTGGTCTGCGATCGCGAGGCAAGTCCACAAAATAGCACACCTCATTGCTATTTGGTTGCCGCATGGACTTATACACATGGAAAACCACTTTTTCATCACCAACCTGGAATGTAAGTTCTCCGGCTTCAACATCACAAAGAGCCTTCCCAGTAGCAAGGAAAGGTCTTCTAAGAATAATCGGCACCTCATAATCAACTTCACAATCTAGAATGACAAAATCCGACGAAATAATGAATTTATCAACACGAACCAAGACATCTTCAATCACTCCCAAGGGTATCTTCATAGTACAATCGACCATTTGCAATCTCATAGAGGTGGGTCTTGGTTGCCCAATCCCAAAGTCTTGAAAACCGAATAGGGCATCAAATTAATACTTGCCCCAAGATCACAAAGAGCTTTAGCAAACTCGGCACTTCCAATTGTACAAGGAATCGTGAAAGCACCGGGATCCTCCAAATTAGGAGACATTGAATGCTCAATTGCACCCACTTGATGAGTGACTTTGATCGTTTCAAAATTCATTGACTGCTTCTTTGTCATGAGATCCTTCTTAAACTTGGCATAACCGGGCATTTGTTCCAAATCTTCAACTAATGGCATATTGATTGAGAGACTCTTCATCATTTGAATGAACTTCTTTAATTGATTCTCACCATTTTGCTTGGGAAGTTTTTGAGGGTAAGGAGGTGGAGGCTTAGGTAATGGTGCCTTGCCCTTTTGCACTACCGGCTCTGGTATGTCAATAATATGATTCCTAGACAGGTTTACCTCCTCTTGAGTCTCTTCCACACTATCATCAATATCAATTCGGACTTCATCATTAGGTTGCACCTCATTGCTCGAAATCTCTTCTTCTTGCACCACTTGCTCATCATCCACAATTTGCCTTTGACTTGAGATGGGTGCATTCCCACCTTTTCCACTTCTTGTAGTAACGGCCATGATATACCCCGTGTTGTTTCCACCCTTTGGGATTACTACCATGCCACTTGGTAGTGCCCCCTTAGGATGAGAATTTAGAACTTGAGAGATTTGCCCCATTTGAACTTCTAGGTTGCGGATTGATATACTGTGTGAGGCAAGTTGGGCATCCGAATCGACATTCTTTTCCATCATTTGCTTGAACATGTTTTTAATACGCCCCATCTCATTGTTTGAAGAACTTGAACCATGGGAAGGATAAGGAGACGAGTTTCTCAGTTGTTGATACATTGGGGGCCTTTGAAAGCCCGACCCCCAGTTGCCTTGATTGGTGTTCCATCCTCCTTGATTGTTACCCCCCCCACTCCAATTTCCTTGGTTGTTTAAATTCCAACTGCCTTGATTGTTTTGAGGTTGCCATTGTTGTTGGTTTGGGATTTGGAAGTTGTTTCTTTGCCCTTGAAAGCTGTTCACATATTGCACTTCCTCCTCTTGTTCATTGTAGGAATCATCTTGCTCAAAACCACTATTTTCTTGCACATAATTCTCCACTCGATTTTGCACTTGTGGACCCTTAGTCCTCCTCTTGTTCACCATCATGTTCACTCCCTCCATGGCATTGACTTGCTTGGGATATTGCACTAGATTTAGTTGGGCCTTTGCTAGTTGCGTCATGGTGGTTGTCAACTAGGCAATGGCTTGCCCATGGTCTTATACCTAGGGGTGTACATAGGTCGGGTTGGTTCGAATTTTGCAATTACCAAACCAAACCAATTATGCCGGGTTATTAAAACTAAAGACTAAACCAAACCCATAAACTCGGGGTTTTTCAATCTCGGGTTTTCTCGGGTTTTCGGGTTATTCGGGTTTTTTTCGGTTTTTTTTCCGGTAAAATCATCGTAACACAAAACATATAACTTGTGCTCCAAATATTACTTTAATCCTAGTAAGTTACAACTATATAAGGTATTTTCCAAGAAAATAATACAAAATATGAGATGTGTCATGACGATATCCTCAAATATTCAACAATAAAGACAATAAAATTACGTAATATAAATATTGCTAATTAAAAAGCCATAATAAAAATAAAAATAATCTAAAAGTACTAAGTCATGCTAAAATAAGTAAACTAATAAGGGAGTATAAATTACATGACTAAACGCTAAAGAAAAATAAAAATAGGTTATGCATTTTTATCTAAATCATTGCAAAACAAAAAATAGATATTCAATGCATTGTCATTTCTAGTATTAAACTGAATGTCTTTTGTTAGCATTAGTATTGATTTAATTTTGGTTTGGGCTTTTGTTAGCATTATTTGAGTTACTAATATTAATGGCTATAAAAATTTTTGGAACATTCAAAAGTTCTAAGTCCAACCTTGAAATAATACCTTAAAAGATAAAATTATGAAAAAGTTTAAGAAATATTTATAAATTACATCACAATCAATATATTTATATATTAAATATATCTAAAATTTCTATATATGTATTATCGGGTTGGTTTGGTTTCGGTTTGACTTTCTTTAGTTAAAACCAAACCAAACCTATTATGGTCGGGTTTTTCTTCCAATATCAAACCAAATCAAATCGAACCATAGTCGGATTTTTTTCTCGGTTTGGCTCGAATTATCGGGTTGGTACGGTTTGTTGGTTTCCTTTGCACACCCCTACTTGCAACTCTTTGTGAGGGTGGATCATGTTTGGATCACCTTGTGGATCATTGGCCTGAGATTGCCAAACTGATGACGTTTCCGCCATATCATCCAAAATCTCACACGCCTCCGCATAAGACGTAGTCATAAAATTCCCACCGCCAAGTTGATTCACTACACATTGGTTATTGTGTTAATCCCACGATTGAAAGTTTGTTGAATCATATTCTCCGTCATATCGTTGTTGGGACATTCCTTAACCATTATTCTATAGCGTTTCTATATCTCGTGTAGTGGTTCATTTGACTCTTGCTTGAATGCCAAAATCTCATCTCGAAGTGTAGCCATATGCCCCGAAGAGAAGAACTTAGAAATAAACTTTTTCGCCAACTCATACCAAGTGTGAATGGAATGGTTCGACAATCATTCAACCAATCTAAAGCTTTCCCCCATAAAGAGAAGGGAAAAAGCCTTAGCCTCAATGAATCTTCGGAGACATTTGTTTGTTTACTCTCCCAACAAGTATCCATAAACCCCTTCAACTGTTTGTACGCATTTTGAGTTGGAGCACCGGTGAAGAAACCCCGTTGCTCAAGCAAAGTGAGCATCACATTGGTAATTTGAAAGTTGCTCGCCCTAATAAGGGGAGGGACTATTGCACTTGCATATCCTTCATTGGGTAATATCCGGTGTGGAGCCGCTCGTAGGTTGGGATAGAGCGGGGACATTGTCATAAGGCACTCAGCCTCTTCTATTGGCTTGAGGTTCAAGAGGAACCTCATCAACTTGATCATCCTCGACGTCCACATCCCCCCAAGGCAAATTTTCGAGCTCATTGTTCACCATGGTTGTACCTACAATTTCTCACACAAGTTAGTAACACGGAAGGAAGTGAAGATATTCAAAAAAACAAACCCAAATATATAGCTAACACCGTTTTAACTCCCCAGTAACGATGCCAAAAATTGATGACATCCACAACACACTTCTGTAGGAGATATGATAAGGTCGTATTGTAAGGACCCGTAAAAATTTAAACCAAAAACTCGGGGTTTTCATGGTGCCAAGATAGTTTAGTAGAAGAACGCATTTTTGCAGCCGATTATGCGGCCGCATAATCACTTTGCTGACCGCATAATGGCCGTAGAGTGAGGCAGTAAGTTTGGCCAACTTGAGGTCAGATTTTCGGTCGATTATTCGACCGCATAATCAATATGCAGACCGTATATCGGTCACATAATTCCTCTTGGGTTTTTGCGGAGGGAGTTCTGCGATGCATTATGCGACCGCAGAACGAGTATGCAGACCGCATACTGGTCGCATACCTGGGCCGTAAGTTCAGGCCCTGAGAGCCATTTCTGCGGTCACTTTGCGGACCACATAATCATTATGCAGTCACATATGCGACCGCAGACCTGTGTCGGGGCATCCATTTTCTTAATTTAAAACCCGACCCCCATTCCATTAAAACACCCCCTTTAGTCTATTTTGAGCTCATTTTTCTGATACTATAGAGTGAGAGAGGGAGCCTTAGAGTGAGAAAGTAATCCTCATCAATTATGCTTTAATTCTTGCTTGAAACTTTGAAGATTTATCAAGGAAAGCAATCTAGGCCTCCATCCTAGAGGTAAGAATCTATACCCATCCCTAAACTTTTGAAACTTAAACTGAAATTAATTAATTAATAAGAATCTATGCTCTAGCACTAAGGGTTGTTTATCTTGCATGCATGTGTGGTAAAAGAGCGTGGAAAAGTGAACTAGAACCATGCACGTTTTCCTAATTTTGGGTTCAATTTATATATTGCTAAAATATATTGAGGTTGCTAAGGGTTCCGGATAATTGTAGAGTCTAAAGAAGCGCAATCGAGGTATGTATGGCTAACTCTCTTCTTTTTAGAATCAATGTCCTGGTGTCCGAATAATTGGTATAAGTTCCGACTTGATAATACCAGATTTGTTTGCCTTAGTGTGTTGGGTTGAAAGACTTATGCTCCCTAATTGTTTTAGATGCTTAATATGTAATCATGCTACTTGAGAAAGTTATTATGATTTTTTTCCAAATTCCTTCCCTTATATGTGTAATACCTTATGTGATGGTACCCATCAACATGAATGATGATGTTATTTGAACGGATAAAAAGGGAAAAGACTTGAATTGTAAAATGTTCCCAAGTTCCAAGAAATACTTAATGAATGAGGCTGTTTGTGCCATGTAACGAAAGATGGGAAAGAAATGTGAATTGAGTGAACAATTGAAAGAGGTTATGTCTCAAGTGAGATGGCTTAGCCGATCGGGCCGAGATCGGACGCCATGTTGTACACATGGTGGCATTTGTGTTGGAATTATTGATTTACTTTGTGGATATGGATATGTCTTACTTGAGATGGCTTAGCCGGTCGGGCCGAGACCGGACTCCGTGTAAAAACACGGTGGCATTGTGAGTTGTGGCTTTGGCACTAAAGATTATTAACCTAAAAGATGGAAAGATTGAATTGGAAATTATGTAATCCTTACTTGGTGTTTCTTTGTATTTATGTGAAGTACTTATTGATTGTTGTGACTGCCTTCTCTTCGTTTCACTGTTCATTCTACTAAGATTGGTGTTTGCCTTACATATTAGTACTATTCGACAGTACTAACGTCCCTTTTACCGGGTGCGCTACATCTTTGAATGGATGTAGGTGGTTCCATCACAGAGAGTGGTGTTCTCCCTCACACTCATCACAGCAGTCTTGGTGAGCCCCATTTCTTCCTGGGGTCATGTAGTCCTTCTTTTGTATAAGTTTTCATATTTTGAGGTATAGCCGGGGCCTTGTTGCCGGCATTGTCATATTGCTCTTTTGTACCCTTAGAGGCTCCGTAGACGTTTATGTGGGTCATGTATGTATGTTGGGGTAGTCGTTGGATCGAGTTGTACTTTGGAAACTCAACTATGGCATAATGTATATAAGGAAAAATGAACTAGCAACGTTTATATATTTATATAACTGATCGCTCTCCTGTTTCACAAATGGTGATGCGATCCCTTTTTGGATTATGAATGAGTCGGGTAGGAAATGTTTAATAGGCTTGCTCGACCGGGTTCACTCGGTTGAGCGCCGATCGCACTCCCCGAGGTTGGGGCGTGACATGTATGTAATAATAATTACCCAACTATGAGTCGGGGTCGAATCCACTGCGAGTTATGATGGGTGTTAGGAGTATATATTTGAAGTAAGCAAATGAGTTATCTAACATTGCATTTCCACAACAAGGTATTGTTTTCTATTTCTACTGTTACTCTAATGAATGCAAGGTAAATAAAATAGATTATAGATAAATGTTTTTGAGGTTTCTCCAATTGGATTAAAGGCCTAGGGTTGTGACCATAACCTAGGTGTTTTCCTAATGGGATAAAGATATTTATACTTGTTTTGTTGATTGGGTATATTATAGCTCTCAACTCCACGTTACCCACTCAATACCTCTCGGCCAGAGAGTGATTTTGTCCAATTTGGCTTTCTCAAGTCCAAATGGGTATCAACCAAAACAGTTGATAAGAGCTCAAGTTGGGTTCTTACTATCTCTAGTTTGAACCCTTTAATTAAGTTAATCAATCTCTCAATTAACCCAATTTCTTATTAGATAAGTTATCCTAGAATAGGTCCCTCTTTCTCAAGTAGAGACCAAGTCAAATAGGCATGAATCTATATTTGCAACCATTAATTCTAAAATTGAAGAATGAACTAAGCTAAATAATCAACACCCAATCATAAACAAACATAAAATTAATCACCCATAAGGTTTACACACTAGGGTTGGGTCACAACCCTAGTAAAACTCTAGCTACTCATAATGGGATTTGAAGAAAATAAATATGAAAAGCTAATTAAACTCATAATGGAAGATTAAAATGATGAAATCTAATGTTAAAATACTCAAATAAGCTAAAACTTCCTAAAGTAGCAAAGAGAAACGACTACAACAACTTTGTATATTCAAACTTGACCTAATTTTGTGAAACTCATCTATTTATACATGGCCAAAAATCGTGGATAAAAATCCCCATCGGGAGGTTCTGCGGCCGCACAATTCCATGTGCGGTCCACAGATTTTTTCAGTTGGCAGGAAGGTGAGTTCTGCGGCCGCACATTTCTGGTCTGCGACCGCGAGGCAATCTTCTGCTTCCGCAAATTTCTGGACTGCAGCCGTGGGGCAATCTTCTGCGACTGCATAATTCTTGTGTGGTCTGCACTTCACAAAGGCTCCTGGACCTGGTCTTTTTGCATACTCTCTGATCTTTGACTCTAAAGCTAGTTCCGTGGCTGCACAATTCATGTGCAATCCGCACATTGCTAAAAGTTTTGTTAGATTTTTCTTCTTGGTTTGCGGCTGCAGAATTCCTTATGCGGACAACACATTTGTGCTTCTACACCCTTTATTGCCTTGTGCTTCGGAACACTCCTTTTTGAGTCGGATTTCATCTTGGGAGACCAAACTTCCAGCATTCCTGCAATTTGCACAATTTCATTAGTTTCAGTAACACAATTCAATACTTTTGGACTAAAACAAAAGCTAAAAGGAGCTAATAAGTAGTCAAAATCTCCACTTATCATGCATAAGCAGGTCAGTTCTGATGAGTAGTTGTTTGGACATGAGCATGTGGTCATTGTAGGTTTAGGTTGTTGTTGGTTCGAGGATGGTTGTATTATAGTTGAGGTTGGTAATATGGCTGGGTATTATAGACTGGAGAGTAAGTGGATGGTGGTGAGTAGTTGTTTGGGGAATAAGAGGTGCTTCCGTGATGTCGGTTGGGTTGGTAGTAAGGGACGACTACTGAGACCTCCTCTTTCTTCTTCTTTCCGCTTCCGATAGACCTTGACTAGATGGCTTTGCTGGCCATTTGTAGTGTTGCCATGGATTGTACTTCACCAGATTTTATGCCCTCTTCTAAGAAATCTCCCATCTTGACCAACTCGAGGAACTTTTGACCTATCATTCCCATCATATTTTTAAAGTATATTCCCTCCTGGGATCTGATGAAATACTTAGTTAATTCACTGTCATCCAGTGGAGGTTGTGCCTTGGCAGCCTCCGACCTCCACCGCCCTGCATATTCTTGGAACGACTCAGATGATTTTTTCTGCAGGTTCACCAGTGCGAACCGATCAGGAGTGATCTCTGTATTGAATCAAAAACGATTCACGAAGTCCTTTGCCATATCTTGACAAGTGCTTCTCTCGTCAAACTTCTTATAAATAATTTCATCCTTAGCTTCTCGTTCCTCCCCACTCCGACTAACTTGTCACAATACGCACTCAGATGTGCGTGAGGGTCCCCTATCCCATCGAAGATATCAAACTTTGGGGGTTTGTATCCAACTAGCATATCCACATATGGATGAATACACAAATCCTCATAGTCCAAGCTTTCACTTCCCCGGGCAACTTGGAGACTCTTTATTTGCCTTCTCAACATTTGCAACTGCTCAGATACTGACTTTTTTTCCTTACGCCTGGCTTCTCTATCCACCTCGGCATATTGGTCAATCTCATAAGGCACCCTGACCTTGACAAGTGCTATAAAGGTAGGTTTAGAAAGGGCATATACAGGGGGAACGTACTGCTCATGGGTGGCGGCATATGCCACAAGTATGTACTGGTTAGTAGTAAAAGTGACTCCGTTACAAAGATGGGTAGTTACATTAGTGGTAATAGGTAGGTTCTGTGATGTCTGAGTGTATTGTGGTACGTAAGGAGTGTGGATAGGGGGACTTGATGGATTAGCAGGGGTCACTGGAGGTATGACTTGAGTGGTGGGAGTTGAAGTTCGGGTGTTGTTGTTTTGGCATAATGTGGAAGGAAAGTGATCTGGAAGTAAATCCAAAGAAGGGAATCTAGGTGGCTGAGGAAGTGTTGTCACGACCAGGTGCGCTAGTTCTCTGATATGCTGTACCTCCTTCCTTAAGGACTCCATTTCCTAGGCCATCCTAGCCATGTGTTCATCATTCCTAATGTTGTCTTTTTCCCTTGATCGCCCCGGGTTGTCGGCTATGACCAGAGCATGTTCAATTGGGTCTTCTGTGGATGACATCTTTCCCTTTGACCTTAGATTATATGGTGGTTCCGCCAGTTTTGGTCGCCACAAACCAACTTTTTTGGGGTAATAATAAAAGAAAAATAAGAAGAAAGAAAAGAAAAGGAAAAAGAGTCAGTTTCTTCATTTTTGCGAGTAGGAACTCACACAGAGCAGATAGTTCATGCATACAACTAGCGTGTTCCTAGAATTAGCGGGGAACCTCTCATTGCCGGAGGTGGGCCTAATTTACAGATTTTTGACAGACATTTAGATACATTTAGATCCGAAGCAATTTGTTTCATTGATAATTTGGACTAATACAAGTAGGAACAAGGATTGCATCATTGTTTCATAGAACTACACAGGCTTGGACAACTCGCCCTTTTGAAAAGTAAAAGAGAAAACTAGGGTGAAAGGTACAAAGTGGGAAAGAGGGGAAATCAACCAACTCTAATAACCATCCCCTAAGTCATTTCCCATGTCCTTATATTCCTCTGGCTCTTCTTCCGGATCCTCCTCAGGGTCTTCCTCAAACTCCTTCTCATCGTCATTAAATTCAGACTCCTCCCCTGGATCTTCTTCTGGCTTTGTGCTTGATTCTATCTGGATGCACTCCACTACCCTATCATCATCTTTGGCAGGTGGCAAAATATGTCAATGGATCCTGGGACCACCTGACGATGCATTGACATGGTCACAAGATAATGCAGTAGGATCTCATGATAAATCTGCAAAGCAACCACCATGTCCTCTAACCAGGCTATACCCTCTCTGCTTAGGCGGGCCAGTTCTTCTTCTTCTTCGTTAATCCAGATGTAATACTCGGGAGTACACCATGAGTTTTGACCTATAGGCATTGTTACCAGGTTATTCCACTCTTCTTGTAGTCTTCTTATCCTGGGAATTAGGATTTGGCTATTGTACTCATCCTCGTATAGCGTTGTCCTTGTCCATAGAGGCATATCTTGGATCATCCTGAATTGTCTGAGAACCCACAGAGGTGAGTATGATTGAATGCCTCCATGTCCGATCAACTCAATGAAGTACTTTTGAGGAGTCCTCAAGATTGCCCTTCCACATAACCAAGAGAGTTTCCAGTTGATCCATTCTCCTGTCAGATTGATCAGTGTTTTCCTCCATTCTTCTTGCCCATGTGGGGAGATCCAGTGTCCCATCCTCTCGTTGTGGTTGCGGATCATGTTGCTGACACCCATAAAGTAGTCGATGGTGGCCTCTCGCTGGAAGAAATGTTCAGTAGCCTAGATTTGGAGCATCAAGTTACAACCCTTAAAGAAATCATACCCTCGTGTACATGCGAACAAAGCTCTCAGCATCTCAGCTAACACCATCGGAACCAGAGTAGCTTGAAGATTGCCCCAGAATGTTGCCAGGACCACTGGTAACAGATTGATGTTGATACAGCCCCTTCGCTACTGGAAGACCAATAATCCCAACAGTGCCATTGTGAAAGTGATAGGCATGAGACTCTCCCACATTGCTTGGTCATATTGAAACTCCCCTGAATTCCATTCGTAGCTTTCACGGTGCCCAAATCTATCGAACATCTAGTCGAGACTCACCTATCCGTCCTCAATACTTTTGAGGCTTCTGCTGTTGGCAAGGCGTAAGGCATCCAAGAACTGGTAACCAGGCATAGTAACTGGCAATATTGGCTTTCTTTCGTTAAACGGCAGCTTCGTGAAACTTGTGACTTCTTCCAATGTCGGTACCAACTCACAATGTCCTGTCTTCTCGGATTTCATCAATGCAATTAATGCCCCCGGGTGCATCCAAACCTCATCTCCGTATTCCTGACAAATATTCTTCCACCACCGTTTCAACTTATGTGGTGCTCCCATTACCATGCTGATTTCAGGGATAATTTGCTTGATTTCCATTTTCTGAGGTGGGTAAAATAAAGATATTTGGGTAAGTGTTTGCTTTAGATCCTTAAGTGTTTTTTCATGCTTGTTTGTCTTTCCACAGAAGTTATGTCGTTAGGTGCATGACCCGTTGACATCAGGGTGGCCTTCCTAATTGTGTGTCAGTACCAAAGACCGACTCACCAAAGGTTTATGTAGTATAACCTATTTTACTAGAGTAGAGTGTTTCCTACTTTTGAATTAGACTGACGGCTGCGAGAAGTTATGTCAGTTGACCTGACAAAGCCATTCTATGAAACTAGAGAGTATTGAAAAGAAGGTTCAGAGGGGTGTAAAGGACAACCCTCGCGTGCCATTGTGTGTGATAGTATATGGCCAAGACTCGATTGGAAGAAATATGATGACAGTGTGTATAAAGCAGTAACAAACAAAGGTGTAGCAGCAATAAGCATAGTGATCATAAAAGGGCAAATAATTATAAAGAGCAAATAAACAAGTGAGCATGTAATTGAAATTTCAACTATAATCAAAGCAAGGTATAAATAGATCTAGAGGCCAAATTAGTCTAAGTATGCCAAGGTCAAAACCTAAGTGTGATAATCCCAGTAGAGTCGCCATGTTATTGCACCCTATTTTGAACTAGTCAAGACATGATTCAACTTTTGGTTTCTCTGTTGTTGATGAAAGAGAGTCACCACCTAATATTTAAAGATATACTTGGGTACCTATTTAATTACTAAGTTATGTTCATTATAGGCCTGCAAACCAGTGAGATTATGGGTAAGGGTTTTTGTTCTTCTAAGGGGAAGGTGTTAGGCACCCCTTAAAATTTACATGAGGTAGCTCCATATGACTTAGACTAATTTTAAGAAATTAGTTATTTATACTATAGTTAATTACTACTAAGGCACGACTTACTATATATTAGAGGGAGTATATGTAAGATTTATAAGGGAGGTGGGATTAAAAGAGTTATCGAAGGTTAAGAGAGTTCTGAAAATAGTCCATGTTTTAAGGATTGTCATTATTAAGTTATAAAAGTAAGTACTTTGAATAATAGACGCTAGTGTAATTTTAAAAGATGTTTGTAGGAAAGTAATTCTAAATGTACTTTGGTTTGAAAATCTAAATGGAGCGATCTTTGAAAACTCACTTGAGACGGCCGTACCTTATTGCTTTTATGAGAAAATCTGATTTCATTTCCATGTTAGTAAAACTCAGCAATTCTTTTCTGACTTCCTTTTGAAAATGGCCTGTTGTTTTTGATTAGAGGCTTGATCTTCAAAATCTTTAAGAAAAGGTGAGTGTTTAACAAGTTATAATTAGCGGGGGCGAAGATTAATTACTAGCTAATTCCCTTTAAGTCCTATATTAGTCAAGGTTTGCCTATGTTTCATGTGATATAAAGTATAAAGATAAAGCACATAATTTAATATATGAGTGTTGAATACATGATAATGAAATACGATAAGACAACAAAGGCATTAGGCGAAAAATAATGAAGCAGTAAACTAGGCTATGGAAATAATGAGCAATAACGAAAGAAGTAAGGGAGAGAGGACTGAACTCTGATAGTTGAGCCTCAATAAGATAGGCCCAACTATTGAGAGGCGCGGCTATAGCGGACTGAACTCTTCAAAGATGGAGCAGTGCTGGTTTGGGCCTGAATTCCTTAGGAACTCAGCAATCCAAATGTATACATGCCCAAAAAAGAAAATAAGGTCATTAGAAGTATATCCCACATTCTCAACACATTCAAAACATATATACCATGTACATAAGCTAATAATTGGAACGAGAAAATAATCAATACTGTGGGAAATTATATATTAATGTGATGGTTCTACTTACAAAATAATTCACATTGAAAACCTTTTGTTGTCATTAAACATTAAACCCCCAGAGAATTAAATGCATCAATGAATTAAGGGCTAAGGAGGAAATTTCACTCAAGGTCAATGCTCCTTTTGGATTCCCCGACACTTCAAAGTTCCCAAGGGACTCAAGGCCCAAGGTAATACTTGTGTTGGGGAGGGAAGCCCAACCTAGAGTCGAACTCCACTCCCAAATACTCTTAAATACTAACAACATATTTTTCTTATGGGTTTAAATGCCAATGAGGCCCTTTCAATGCAAACTAAATGCTATAGCATTTCCTACCACAAAATATACTTTCCCTCCTAACATAAGAACATATAGTCCATGTTGAATTACCAAACAAACATATATTACATGAATTCTAAAGGCCTAACTTTGAAACATATACAGGTGAAGAACATATGCATCATAAGCATAATACAAAGGTTTGAACATGAGAGCAGAACAATGTTCCTAGGAAAGGCAAATCTATACAGCAACAACTTAATATATACAAAGATTTTTGGTGAGTGGCAAACCTAGTATGAACTGATGGATTTTGCTTTTAGCACATATATAGGTTGATACTACTATCTTAACACTTTTTAAAGAGAATTAGCAATGAAAATTCAGACAACACAGTCATGACTAATCATTTACTGAGGTTGTCAAAGATATCTAGGACATGATCAAGCCTTTCAATAGGTCTGCAGGTTCATATATCAAAATATGGAATCCCTAAGGATCTCTACAGTATCATATTCCTAATAGTGTTGGCTTCAAACAAATCATCATGTTCAAATAGCATCAGCAGAGGTCTTTATAAGATCTTAGGGAGCCAGATTTGGTTTTAAAATTAACAAATAGGAAAGGATTGGAGTGGTTCTGGACAAATTATGAAATCAGGAGCTAAGTAAGAATTAAACAGGGACATGCAGTATTCAGTTAACTTACTTGAACACTTAAAATGCAGTAATGATCTTATGTAGACAGGGAAACCTTACACATTTATAGAATTGGATTAAGCAAGACATGAGGAAACAGTTACAGATAAGGGAAATATATTGCATTTGAACAGGTTTAACTCAAACTTAAGTCTAGGTTAGTAGATGAATATGAAAATAATCATGCTTCTTTTTTTACAAGTTATCACTTAGTTATAGCAGAGTAACTAGATTCTTTTTAAGGGAAGACAATCCTAAAAGATACAATGCATGCAAGCTTTTTCAAAGATGAATGATAACCCCAAAGTTAAGAGATAGGCGATATGATAACAAGTAAGCATGCAGATGAGGGTGTTGACTATTTAAGAAAACAGTTAAGTTCAGTCTAACCAAATATCTATCTTTATAACAAAGAGAAGAAACAAGATCATGATCGTGTTATGAGAAAAGATAACTTAGCCGTAACAGATGTGTACAATAGGATTACTGGGAAAAGAGAAGATAGTTTAATTCAAATAGGAGTAGATCAACAGAAGCAACAACACATAGACAAAGTAAACGACCACATTGGCTAATCAGAGCCAGTTTAATAAACATAAGTAGAGAAGAAAACAATAAACACTTAGAGTTCATGCTTAAGGTTAAGAGACAGAGGATATAAACTTAAACATCTTTAGATTTATCTTAGTTGTGATTATCAAATAACAAGCTCAACTTCAAGACTCACAAACTATAGAGATGCAACATATAGGGATAAAGATTATTACAGATCAATGAAAATCTATGAAGTTCATGCGAAGACATAATAACTTAAACATGTAGACTGTGGAAATTCAGGAATAAGAGATTAGTAGGAATCAATTAATGGTTTAATCAATCCTTGATTAAAGACTCAAGGCAGGACAAATAATCATAAATAGTCATTAAACTTAACAGAACACATGTGTTAACATACTAAACATCATAAAATAACTGTATTACTCAGAATATAGCTAACATATTGGAGCATTCAAAAGAGGGTGCTGACCTTTTTTGGAGCAGCAGACCAGATGAAGCTCTTTCTCAGTTGCTTAAGACCTCAGAAACCCCAAGTTTGAACTAGAGACAGTTCTCAGCAAATGAAAGAAAGGGAAACAGTAAGAAAACCCATGGCTTTGAATCCTAAATTTCTTAGATGATTGAAACATTTTTGTTTTTCTTCAGTGGTTCGTGATGTTGTCCGTGATAGGTAAGAGCATTGAAGGCTCCTATTTGTAGTGCCATTTAAGGCTCTAGGGTTTCAACATAATGCAAATTATATAGTGGAAGATGACGATGGGCTGATGATGTGAGCAATATCAGGGAAAATCTAAGGAGACAAAGTGAAATCAGAGTAGAGTGGAGGGAAAAACAGTGAAGATTTTTACCCGAGAAGGGAGATTGATCGTTGAATGCAGATGACCATCAGTTAAACTCTATTGTCCAGATATTACTGAGTTTGAACTCCATGCATGCTCCGATTTGACAAAACACGCAGGAAAATCAGAGATTTGATATTGTGTCTTTGGGTCTAGGGTTTCAGGATTTAGATGCTTGAAATTTGTGATTGAAAGGGAATTTGCAGCAGGATTCACAGACTTCAGGAGGCAAAAGGTAATATCAAGCTCTGATTTGAATGAACATAGCAGAACCCATATGATTTGAACTTTCATCTTTGAGTCTAGGGTTAAGCTTTGGGGATTTCGAATTTGTGTGATGAAATGGGAATGAAATCAGCGAGATTCGCGGTTAGGGAAGACAAAAAGGATGAATTCATGGTTGATTTGTTGACCTTGCACGGATTTGCGCAAGGTTTTGTGATTGATGGATGTTGGAAGGACGAGAGAAAGAAGAGAGAAGGGGGGGGGGGTCAATAGAGAATGATTAGGGTTTTTGGGGTTGGGATAGTCTGTCTCTAGGGATAAAATGGGCGAGGGAGATTTGGGCTGTTGGATCTTTAGATCAACGGCTCTGATAATTCAAGCTTTAAC
Organism: Nicotiana tomentosiformis; assembly: GCF_000390325.3. NCBI lineage: Eukaryota > Viridiplantae > Streptophyta > Magnoliopsida > Solanales > Solanaceae > Nicotiana > Nicotiana tomentosiformis. Next base: position 32,075,749 of record NC_090820.1, on the reverse strand, counting down.
AATTTAAAATGACAAAATATATGGACCATTGGATCTCTTAGGCATTGACGGTTGAGATGAACCTGAAGATGTGTTCTAAATTAAACAACAAATAAGAGATAAAACTTGGGTCGTTGATCTGATAGATCAATGGTCCAGATTCATTGTGTTTTCTTTGTGAGTGAGAGAGGCGAGTGATGTGGTACGCTCTGATTGGTTTAGGGAGATGGGCGCAGATCGCCAACCTAGAATGGAGGGGTCGTTTGGATTGGGTCAGATGAGGGATTGGGCCTTGTATTGGGCCAAAGTTAATTTAAAAAATGGCCATCTTGTGTTTAGTTGGAGATTTGCAATTGTAGCCTTGTGGTCTTCTAACCCTTTTAAAATTAATTTAAACAAACTTAATTATTTTTACTAAAATATAGTAAAATTATAATTACCAAACATACTACTAATTATTATAATTAATTATTTATGAAATACTTTGTCTTCTAAATTATAACACTAATTTTAACATAATAATCTAATTAATAAGAATTTGAGAAATAATTCATTAAGCTAATTAAAAAGCGTAGATAGTGTATTTTAGAAATTGCCTTAATGATATAAAAAGTAGTAAATATATTTATAATTACATAATGTTAGTACTAGGTTCTAATACTTAATCAATTTTGTAAAATGGTATTTATTGATAGAAAATACTTTCAAAACATTCATTGTAAATTATTAAGAATAAATAAATAAATTTTAAAAGGGAGGGTCAAAATTGGCTGTCAACACAGGGCAACGGGTTTAACTTCTCTGGTGTATGACTCGCTCTTCTTCAAAAGAAGTTATTCCATATGATCCAGAGATGGAAAAGCGTCCGCGACAGTTGAGGAAAGATAAAGAACTCACCGAAAAATTCTTGGGGCAACCTTCAATCCAAGAACACATGGCTAAGAATGGTAATGATGGGGTAGACTTAGCTGCAAGAGAGGAAACACAACATAGAGAACAAGCTGCACGAATATCAGTTGAAGCAGCCCTTAGAGTTGCTGATGAGACTATCAAAGATGATGGGGGTCGAAGATTCAATCTAAATTGATCCCTGGTTGAAGACCAGTTTGAAAATATGGATCCCAGGCTTGGAAGAACATTAGGTGATTATGCCAGACCAGTCTACAATCAGGGATTGTCAAGTGTCAGACCTCCACCCATAGCAGCAAATAATTTTGGGTTGAAGCAATGCTTGCTTCAAGCCATTCAGAACAACTGTGTCTTTAGAGGGAAGACGAATGAATATCCTAACACTCACTTGATGGACTTTGAGGAAATCATGAACACCTTCAAGTACAATGAAGTGTCAAAAGATGCAGTCTACTTAACGACATTCCCCTTTTCACTGGAGGATGATGCAAAGCACTGGCTTCGAAGCTTACCAACTAGGTCGATCAGGACATGGGAAGATAAACGTTCCTTGATAAGTACTTCTCAGTTGCAAAAATAGTGAAATTCAAAAGGGAAATCCATAATTTTTGCTAGAAGGACACTGAAATAGTCTTTGAAGCTTGTGAAAGATTCAAGGAGATAGTGAGAAAGCGTCAGCATAATGGAATCAAATTATGGATGCAACTCCAGGACTTTTGGGATGGACTGACACCTTCATCATGACGAACTTTGAGTACTGCAGTTGGAGGTCCTTTAATGAAGAAGACTCCTGAGAAGATTGTTGCAATTCTTGATGAGCTCTCTGAAGATGCTAACCAATGGCCTGTTGAGAGTAATGATAGAAGAAAATCAGCTGGGATTCAATAGGTACTCTAACACATCCGTGCAAGCCCAACTAGACACCATGGCCAGAGAGATAAGAAAGTTAACCTTAGCCAAGGTCCAGAGCCAGCCATCATTAGTCTGTGACTTTTGTGGAATGGGTCATCCAACACATGAGTGTCAAGCCTTGACTACAGATGAAGTGGTAAATGCTGTGGGAAGCTTTGACAGAGGCAACTACCAGAGTAATAATAATTTCAATTCCATGGGCTAGAGGCACCCTGAATGTTTGTGGAGTTCACCGAGTGGTACTACGAATTCATGGCAACAAAATAACTCCAGACCCCAAGGACAAGGAGCTCTAGGTTTTCTAAATTAGCAGAGGCAACAGTACCAGCATTAACAGTCCAATCAGCCTAGCATAGAAGATCTAATGAAGGCATTTATCATTAAGATAGATGATAGACATGAAACTCATGGCACAGCCATCCAGAACTTGGAGAGATAGGTGGGAAAACTTGCGAATCTACTATCTGAGAGGGTCATAGGAACTCTCCTTGCTGATACTGAAAGAAATTTAAAAGAAAGAATAAATGCGGTGTCTTTGAGAAGCGGGCACGTATTGAAGGACCCCGTTGTAAAATAAAAGGTTGAGTTGATTGAAGGACAAGTAGAGATTGTGGAGGAGCAAAAAAATAGCAACATTCAAGAAGGCGAAGTCAGGGTAGATGATGGTTTGTAGAAGAAGAAGAAGGATGGGAATTCGATGAATAAGGAGACTGAGGAGAGTGAATACATGTTTGTTCTACCTTCCACCTAGAAGCAAAGAAGAGAGAAGCTGGAAAACCAGTTTGAGTGTTTTCTAGAAGTGCTCAAGCAGGTGCATGTGAATATACCTTTTACAGAGGTATTTTCACAGATGCCAGCCTATGCTAAGTTTCTGAATGAGATATTGTCTAACAAGCAGAAAGTGGAAGAGACATCGGTTGTCTAGCTCACACAGCATTGAAGTGCCATTCTATAAATTAAGCTCCCTCAAAAGTGTGGAGATCCAGGGAATTTTACTATACCTTGCCCTTTAGGAAGTACTAAATTAGAAAAATCTTTGTGTAATTTAGGTGCGTCTATTAATCTTATGCCTTTGTCTATTTTCTAGAAATTGGAAGGAAAGATTAGAGAAATCAGATCGATACCTGTATCTTTGCAGCTGGAAGATCAGACCACAATCATACCTGAAGGAATAGTGGAAGATATGCTAGTTTGGGTGGATAAATTTGTGTTCCGTGTGGACTTCCTCGTGGTGAATATGGAAGAGAATAGGGAGGTCACTCTTATTTTAGGAAGACCCTTCTTAGCTACTGGAAGATCTATTTTGGACATCCAGAAAATGCAGCTCAAGCTAAGAGTGGGAAAGAAAGGGTGGTTTTCAAGATGGAGGGATCAACGGGAGCACCTAAAGACGAGCTGACTGCACACTTTGAATTCAAGGCAAGGGCCCTAAAAGAGCTAGCTAGAGCGGGTAAGCATGATAAGTGTGGGGTTGTCACGACCCAAAATCTCACATGTCGTGATGGTGCCTAACTCAATACTAGGCAAGATGACAATCCCAATGAACCACCATATCTTTTAAATTTGAAAACATAATAATTAAATTCAGCGGAAGAAATCTCACTAATACAAATATAAACACTCCCAAAACCCAATGTCACTGGGTACATGAGCATCTAAATGAATACAAGGTCTGACTAATAAAATCACTGTTTGAAAATATAGAACAATACAATAACTAAAAAGGAAGGGAGTCAAAGTCTGCGGATGCCAAGCAGCTACCTTGATAATCTCCACAGAATAAATTCCGAAATCTAACAACCGCCGTATCCGGGAGCACCTAGATCTGCACACGAGGTACAGAGTGTAGTATGAGTACAACCAACTCAATAAGTAACAAGACTAACCTTTGGGCTAAAAGTAGTGACGATCTCAACAGGTACAGTCCAGTATAGAAATAACAATACAAAAATGTAGGCATGCTTTCAAGTTCAATAGTTAAACTCAGTACAAGTGAAATAGATCAATACCGTATGATATGAGGAATACGACATCTCAGTAGAAGGACCCCCATGTAAATACTGGTCAAAAATCATCCGGTCACTCGGTACTGTTTATGGCGAATACAGCTCAGGGGTGTTCCAACCCGTATATATATACACATTGACTGACAGTCAGTCACTCAGTATCGTATAAGGCCAATCCAGCCCCGGGGTAATTTATCCCCGAATATAATTGATACGGACAAGATCCATGTCCAGGTAAACTCATTACAATATAAATACTTCGGGCAAGATCCATCCCTCAATATAAATACTTCGGGCAAGATCCATGCCCGGGGAAGATCTATCCCTCAATATAAATGCTTCGAGCAAGATCCATGCCCAAGGAAGATCCATCCCTCAATATAAATGCTTCGGGCAAGATCCATCCCTCAATATAAATTCTTCGGACAAGATCCCTGTCCAGGGAAGATCCATCCCTCAATATAAATGCTTCAGACAAGATCCATGTCCAGGGAAGATCCACCCCTCAATATAAATGCTTCGGACAAGATCCATGTCCAGGGAAGATCCATCCCTCAATATCAATGCTTCGGACAAGATCCATGTCCAGGGAAGATCCATCCCTTAATATAAATCAACCGCACTCACTGGGTGTGTGTGCAGACTCCGAGGGGCTCCTTCAGCCCAAGAGCTATAAATCAACCGCGCTTATTGGGGGTGTGTGCAGACTCTCGGAGGGGCTCCTTCAGCCCAAGCGCTATATAAAGCCTACATGGCCTACTGCAGGCGGGCAGTCCTGATCCATATAATAATAAAGCCTATAAGGCCTGCTGCAGGCAGGAAGCCCCGATCCATATAATAATAAAGTACATAAAGCCAATAAGGCCTGCTGCGGCGTACAACCCGATCCCATAATTATCCTCACAATCAACCCCACAACCTCACTCAGTCATCAATCTCCCCGGTCTCTCTCTTATGGGCTCACAATGTCATAAAAATAGCCCGAAAATGATGATGTGATGTATCAATAAATAACGACAGAGACTAAGATATGATATGTAATGATATGAATATGACTGAGTATGAATTTTCAATTTAAAATAATTAATTCAACAATAACACGACCCTATGGGTCCCACAATATTGGCATGTAGCCTAAACATGATCTTTAATAAGAGTCTCAGATCAATTTCCTAACATGAGGAGAATATTCGGATAATAACATGATTCATTAATTTTACAACTGCACAGGATTTATTCAAGACACAATTTCTGTGGTGCACGTCTACATGCTCGTCACCTATCGTGTGTGTCACCTCCAAACAATTTATATCATACCAAATTTTGGCGATTCATACCCTCAGAACCAAGTTTAGAAGTGTTACTTACCTCAATGCGAGCAATTCTTTATTCCAATAAGCCTTTTCCTTGCGATTTGGCCTCTAAACATCTCGAATCTTAGTCAAAATAATTCGATACAATCAACACGAGGTGTAGGAATCAATTCTATATGAAAATGCTAAATTTCACAAATAAATCCGAAATTAACTCAAAAAATTCAACAGTGGGGCTCACGTCTCAGAACATGACAAAAGTTATAAAATCCGACAACCCATTCTGATATGATTCCAACCATACAAAAATTATCAAATTTCAACATCGGATTGACCTTCAAATCTTCATTTTACATTTTTAATAGATTTTACAAAAATCTGATTTTTCTTCCATAAATTCACGGATTCATGATTTAAATGAGTATGGAATCATGAAATATAATCAATATAGGATAAGGAACACTTACCCCAATGTTTACCCGTGAAAATCGCCCAAACCGAGCTCCCCAACTCAATTTTTGTCAAAAATGGTAGAAAACCCCCCGTTTATAGGGCCTCAGCTGTTTCGGGTGCCACAGGTAGCGTGGGGCACAGTTTCCAGTATCCCAAAATTTCCAGTGCCAGGGCTAGCGCCCCACTCTACCTTGGGTGCTCGCGGCGACGGAAAATCGTTCCCGACACGGAAATATGCATAACTCTCTCATACGATATCCGAATTCGACGATTCTTTTTGCTATGGCTCCGTAATTTTAATACAGATATAATGTTTCAATAAAAACTGAATTTGGAGCTCATTTTATTAATGTTATACCACATATTCTTGAAGAATCGACATCGAACATTCTAGGTTCGATGCCAAAACATAGCAAATCAATTCGGAATGAATTCAAATTTTGCGTATAAGTCATAAATGAAATAACAAAGTTATTGCAATTTCCAAAATATTATTCCGATCTCGATATCAAAAAGTCAACTCCCCGGTCAAACTTTCAAACTTTAAATTTTCTATTTTTGCCATTTCAAACCGAATTTAACTACGAACTTCAAAATGAATATCCGGACGCACTCCTAAGTCCAAAATCACCATACAGAGCTATTGGAATCATCAAAACTCCATTTCAGAGTCATTTGCACAAAAAGTCAAATCGGTCAACTCTTTTCATTTAAGCTTCTAAACAAGGATTGTTCTCTCAATTAAATTCCGAATCATCCAAAAACCAAAGCCGACAATTCACACAAGTCATAGTACACATTACAAAGCTGATCAAGACTTCAAATTATTGAAAGTAACGCAGATGTTAAAAACGACAAGTCGGGTCGTTACAGGGGTGTACCTAAAGAAGACAGAAATGAAACTTTTAGCATGGATGTGTGCACTGGGTCGGGCATGCAAAGTGGATCCCGACTTTGATTTAGACCCAGACTAGATGATTCAGGGGAGTTTCCTTTATCTCTTGATTTTTATTTGTATGTCATGGGGACATGCCACAATTTAAATTGTGGGTTGGAGGATGTAAATATGTATATGTGTATGTTTTTTTTTGAATTTTTGACTTTTTCCGACGATAGATTTCCTCGACTGTCTTCTTGAGGGATTAAAGTCGAAGAATTCTTTTTTATCTTTCATCTTTGTTTTACTTTCTTAGGTAGTATAACAATTTATCATTTGTTTTTCTTTGTGTCACAGTTATTTTTTAAGGCTTTTTCTTAAACCAGTTGTAGTTAGTTTTTTATTAGGAATAGAGAAGTCTTGTGCTATGGTGTTAAATGGAGATGACGTTTCTTGACTTTGTTATGCCCTGAGAGTGGTGAGTGTCTTAGTTGTGATGCCTAGGCTCGGTTCTTGACTCTTTCATAATGCATTAATTTGTTGATCTCGATTTTGCTTAACCGCTTTGACTTTAGAGTCGGGATAGATCCGATCCTAAGTGAGTTATGTGCCATGGTGTGTGTGAGGTTTTGTGATATTTTGTATATGTTATTTGATGGCTAGAACTTTCCCCGTGTGTTTGCAAAGCAAAATGGCAGTCTTGTTCAAGTTTAGGAAGTGATATAGATATTTCTTTGTTGAGCTAATTATATGTTTGTGACCTGCCTAATTAATGTGTATCTTAGTTAGCCTCTTTTAGCCTATAATCCTATTTTCTTTGGCAACCACACTACAAGCTTGACCCGTTTATTGAATTGACCATTTGTTTGAACTTTTTACCTCTCATGAGAAATTAAAATATTTATGAGCTTGATAAAAGCTAAGTGGAGGTATGGTTGGATTTTTGAGTGGAACTATAGAAAAGGAGAAAGCTGCACTGTTTGAAAATATTATGAGAGCCACTTGTAGGAAATTAAAAAAAAAATCAGAACTTAGAAAAAGAAAAAAAGTTGGTGTTTGTATATATTATAGAGAGAAATTATTCCTTTCTAGTGGTAAATCTTGCTGTGTTTGCGCTTAAAACAATTGGGAGCTTGGTGCTAATATGATGTGAAGGTTGGGGTTTGGTTCAACATAAGTGTGGGATTTGTATTGGTGAAATTGTATGTATTAAAGTGTTCAGGGAGGTGTAATCACTATTATCCAAAATATATCCTACCCGTTCCATAGCCTACATTACAACCAAATTAAGTCTTACTCGATCCTGGAGCGAATGAGCTCAATTAGTAGAGTGTTATACTACGGGAAAGCCTATGGTACGTCTTCTGTGGCACATGAATTTTATTTCTGAGAGTGAGTTAATTCTTTCTATCTTGAGTTCCTAATTATTCTTGAAATGTATGGTGTGTGGAACTATACTATATTTATTGTGTGAGGGCACATGACCTGTGAAGGAAAGGTAATGTCTTTTGCCTCTGTGTTAGAGTAAATGAGCAGGTTTTTGAAGAAAATGCATGGTGCTTTTGAGTTGAGTCTTGAGGCTAGGATGTTATGATAGGGTGCTAAGTCAGCTTTAAATATTCTTGGCATGATGCGTTAGGGAAGTTATCTGATAAGAAGGTCGTCTCTATGTGAAGTATAGTTTGATTGCTCGAGGACGAGCAACGGTTTAAGTGTGGGATATTGATGGTAGGTTGGAAACCTGTGTTTTGCACTCTAATTACTGCACTTTATGTGGGTTTGAGCTTAAATGATAGTGAATTGCACTTATTATGTGTTTTATGCGTTGCATGAAGTGATTCCGAGTTAAAAAGATAATCGGGAGCTAAGTCGAATAATTTGGAGCTTTGAAGTCTGAGTAAAAGCCCAAAAAATTAAACCGGGATCGCGTTTGGGGGTTGAGGACCGAGTCTAGATATCAAAAAAATGAAGAAAATAATTTACTCTGGAAAATTTATATAGCCGCGCTGTGTGGGACGGCGCATGGGATGGCACGACAATGTATTTTGTTGTTGTCCGTTAGAAATCACTCTCTGAACTTCTCCACTGGCACACCGCATGGGGCCGCACGCCGTGCACCGTGCCTGTGTAAGTTTTACAGAGTATTTTTCTGTTTCGGCTTGGAAAGGATAGTTTCATCCGGGCCCGGTCCTACATGGTATAATTACACCAAAAATATATTTTTGAAGGGACTTTTGACCTACGAAAGATTGGAAGAGCATTAGAGACTCAAAGCACAAGGATTCATCATTCTTTCCTCAACTCAACACCCGAGTTTGGATTGAATTCATATTTTCTTTTTATTTAACTTTATTTATAATGACTTTCTACATGATTATGGAGTAATTTACCTTTGGGTTTGACGGATATCGTGTTTTGATTGACATTTGTGGATTTTAACTCTAGTTCTTTGCTTGAATTCGTTTATGGAGCTTTGAATTGATTGCAACTTTATTCACCAGTTTACTTAATCGAAAGAGAAATATTTTGATGATTAACTTTGCATTATTTTGTTTTGTTTAATTCAATGATTCTTTTAAGTAATCGAAAGTGCTTGTTGAATTGTTGATTAAATCAAGTTAAGAGAATATTCGAGAGACATTTTCCTGAAGACTAATCCATTAATGCATGCTTGCATATTTTCACAATGATTTATATTAGTTCACCTCGTAGAGTTATAATTTAATCGAGAGAGCAGTCTTGGCTACATGTTTGAACTAATCATCGAGTGAATTCATGAGAATCATTAGAACATTAGAGTGAATTGAACTAGAGTTAGATCCCAAATAGCTATCTTGCACCTATCCTATCACGACCCTTATTTCTCCCATTGATATTTCGGTATTGCTCAACTCTTATCTTTCTGTGATCAATTGTTAATTATTTTAGTTTCATGGTTAATTTTAGTTATTAATTATCCCAACCAAAGCGTTAATCATCCCGAATAGCATTAAGCTAGAAATTACTTGAACATTATTTAAATCCAATCCTTGTGGAGACGATAATTAAACTATACTATCTTTGGCTAGCGAACATCAATTTCATGTTGTGTTTTGCGCTTGTCAATTATGAAAGCTAAAAATGAAAGCTCCAATCCAAAATAGAAAAACTCCGAGCTAGACTCCAAGACCAAGAAGATTATATCCTCTTCGAGAAGACCTATGCCATATATCACAGGAAGAGGAAGACTCTGGAGGAATCCAAAGAAGGCATTGCTAACATCGATGAATGTATTGCCCAAGCTCGTGAACTGGAGATAACTGCTCTCAAGAACCTCCCAGCTCGGCCCGTTGCTTCTGACTCTTCGAATACTAACTCTGAGTATTCAGGAACTGTCACGACGCAAAATCTACTATAGGCCGTGATGGCGCCCTACGTCGCCGTTAGGCAAGCCAAAACTTAATTATTCATTTTATTAATTTTAAAATCATGAATCTTATTTAGATAGAGAGATCAGTGCATTAAAATGAATCATAGTTACGTGCAGTTTAATTAAAATAATAAGTAAAATTGTATCAATACAAAATAATCCATAAACAAAAATTCTAGAACACCCCCAAAACTCGGTGTCACAAGTGCTTGAGCAACTACTAGAAGGTACAATAACGATACAACATCTGTTTGGAATACAAGTTAGACAGAAAAAAGTAATTAATTCTGATGGAGACTCTGTATGCTACTGTCACGACTCCAAATTCCCTCTATAGGATATTGTGATAACACCTAGTCTCTAAGACTAGGTAAGCCTAACAGTATGCAGAAACATTAAATAAGAGATTAAAACTGGAATATCCCAACATTTTAATAAATAGAATCTACCAAAAGTCGATACGTACAATCCCAAAACCTGGTAAGATATAAGTCACAAGCCCTAGATACAGTACCAAACAATCTTATACATCACTGTCCATCAAAATGTAAAGAAATAAGAAAAAGAACGGGATAGAAGGGGACTCTGAGGCCTGCCGACGCTGGCAGGTATACCTTGAAGTCTCCTAAGCAGTAACACAACGCACTAATATCGAGGCTGATAGGATGCACCTGGATCTGCACAAAACATGTGCAGAAGCGTAGTGTGAGTACACTACAACGGTACTCAGTAAGTGCCAAGCCTAACCTTGGTAGATTAGTGACGGGGTCGGGTCAAGGCCCTACTGGGGATAATAAGAAACAAGACAGAGATAATATACAACAACAACAACAACCCAGTATAATCCCACTAGTGGGGTCTGGGGAGGGTAGTGTGTACGCAGACCTTACCCCTACCCTAGGGTAGAGAGGCTATTTCCGATAGACCCTCGGCTCTCTCCCTCCAAGAACTCCCCACCTTGCTCTTGGGGTAAGTCGAACTCACAACCTCTTGGTTGGAAGTGGAGGGTGCTCACCACTAGAGCAACCCACTAAGACAGAGATAATATGGTATAATAAAAATGACAGGGAAGTGAGCAACAAAGAATTTACGGGAAATAACAACACCGAATCAAGGAAATCTAATACAACACGAAAGGAAAACAAGAATTTTACATGTTAATGAAAACAATAAACAAACAACACAACAAATAAAGAATATCAACAAGGGCACTTTCAAGGTACCGCCTCGTAGTCCCAAATCGTAAAAACAAATTACAATTTTTCCTTATATCACCGCGGGAGCCTTTATATTTGGTTTTTGAAAAATCATTCTCCCGAAAATCTAGTAGTTCCCCTACTAGCCACGTGTATCAAGCCCACCTTATCTCACAGCATGCGTTTCAACACCAGACCTTGTACCACCGCATGCGTATCAATAATCACAATGGCATGACAGAAACCTCATTTAACAATAACAACCGCAAGGTAGAAACCTCGTGCAAATAACCAAACAATCACCTCAACAATAACACGAAAGCCAAAACACAACAACTGAAGAAATGATATTCCAAGGATATCAATTTCAAGTAAAGAATTTTCAAATTAAGTAATGAATACGAAAATCAAGCAAAACAAGTAATTCAACTAAACATGTGATACAAGTTGCAAATAGGAGATAAGAGAAGTAGACATGTGAAATTAGACTAAACATGATGACTATAAGTGCTAAAGTAACTCAGTTAAGGCATGAAAAGGAAACTATGTAGTAAAAAACGAAATTTCAATATTTAGCCCGTGTACGCACTCATCACCTTGCGTACACGGCCTTCACATATCACAAATTATCACCAAAATACCAAATCCTAAGGGGAATTTCCCTCACACAAGGTTAGACAAATCACTTACCTCAAGCCACCCTCAAACAATCAATTAGAAGTCCTTTCCCTCAAATTTCCAACTCCGAACGGCTTGAATCTAGCCAAAACAATTTATACTATAAATACAACTATAGGAAACTAGTTTAAACAATGAAATATTGATTTTAGTAAAATATTGGAAAATTGCCACAAAAAGTCACCTCGGGCCCGCGTCTCGGAACCCAACAAAAGTCACAAAATCCGGAAGCCCATTCAACCACGAGTCCAACCATATCAAATTTACCAAAATTCTACACCAAATCGTCACTCAAATCCCCAATTTAAACTCTCCAAATCCCTAGCTTTAAACTCCAAAATTACACCTCAAAACCGCATAATCTAGGTGGAAAAATTAATGGGGAAACATAATTATTGAGTAAATTTAACCACAAGTGACTTACCTCAAGAATCCCTTCGAAATCCCTCTCAAAAATCACCTAATCCCGAGCTTGAAATGTCTAAAATGAAGGAAATCATGAAACCCTCGAACTTAATATTCTGCCCAGCACTTTAGCTCCCGCGACTCATTTAGTTGCACTTGCGGTCTCGTAGGTGCGAGAAATCTTCCGCTTATGCGGGTTGCCAAATCTCCACTGCCTCCGCTTCTGCGACCACCCACACGCAGGTGCGAGTCCGCACCTGCGGAAATCCTTCTACATCCGCGCTCCACATTAATCTAATCAAATCCCGCTTCTGCGCTCCACTTGTCGCATCTGCAGCCACGCAGGTGCGGTAATTCCCTCGCACCTGTGAACACTGCATGCTCAACTCCAGGCCGCATCTGCATCCCCCCGCACCTGTGATCACAACTCCGCAGGTGCGATTGCACCAGAACTGGTGAGCTTCAACAGCCTCTCAACTTCCAAACTTGATCTGTTAACCATCCGAACTCCACCCGAGGCCCTCGGGACCTCAACCAAATATACCAAAAAGTCCTAAAACATGATACGAACTTAGTTGAGTCTTCAAATTACATCAAACAATGCTAAAACCACGAATCACGCATCAATTCAAGCCTAAAGAAATTTTGAACCTCTAACTCCTACTTTTGATGCCGAAACCTATCAATTCACGTCCGATTGACCTCAAATTTTGCAGACAAGTCACAAATGACACCACTGGCGTACTCCAACTTTCGAAACTCCAATTCGAGCCCGGTAACCACAAAGTCCTCTCTCAGTCAAACTTTAAGCCTAATTCGACCACGGACCACCAAATCTCTATCCGGACACATTCCTAAGTCCAAATCACCAAACGAAGCTAACAGAATCATCAAAACTCCATTCCAAAGTAGTTTACACACAAGTCAACATCCGGTCAACCATTTCAACTTAAGCTTCCAACCTTGAGACTAAGTGTCTCAACTCCTTCCGAAACCTCTCCGGACCCTAACCAACTACCGCGACAAGTCTTATAGCAACTCATAAGCATAAAATGAGCAGTAAATGATGGAACATGGCTACAACTCTCAAAATAACCGACCGGGTCATTACAGCTGCGGATAGTAATATGGGATGCAGCTCATCATAAAGTCCCCACAATAGTCGTGCCTTTGCGCCCAAAAGACCACCAGAAATACATACCTGCACAATAAGTGCAGAAGTGTAGCATGTGTACGTAAATCAATGAGTACTCAGTAAGTATCTAGCCTAACTCCGGAGAAGTAGTGACAGGGGGTCGACATCGACACTTACTAGTGGTCCAATAAATCAAATACAGTAGATTGTAAGCAAGTATGAGGCATGGTAAACAAACAGTGTAAACAAATATAGGTGCGTGGTACTATCCTCCTCTAAATAGTAAACACAAACTCTCAATTTTTGGTTACTTCCTCAATCGGAGTATGTGTAAAATGGTCCCCACCAGATAGGTCGTCACAACTCAATCAGGAAAAGTCACGGATATACTGGCTTCTTGTTAAATATTACGCATGATTTTGCTGAGGCGAATGACCCGATCCCATAAGAGTGTTTTATGAAGTTGCCGAGGCGAACAACCTGATCTCATAAGAGTATGATACATAACACTGCCAAGGCGAACGACCCGATCCCATAAGAATATGATAATGTCGAGGCGAATGGCCCGATCCCATAAGAATATGATACTGCTGAGGGGAACGGCCCGATGCCATAAGAATATGATACTGCCGAGGCGAACGACCCGATCCCATAAAAATGTGGTACATAATCTTGCCGAGGTGAACGGCCTGATCCTATTAGAATAAGAAGCTTTAACTGGTCCTTGACCTTATTCACGAATATACGTGTGAGTTATGAAATTTAAGGAAGCTTTTTGATGAAAATGTACAATGCAGGAGAAATTCGTAAGGGAAGCACAATTATTCCGTGGCTAATCAAGTAGCTTGTCAAATCTCTACAATAGCGAGTCTATCCCTCTACGCAAGCCTAGTCTCAGGTCGTAACACGAAATAAAGGAATGAAACAGGCAAGGATAACTCAAATAGTATAATTAAAACATGGCATGAACCTAAGTCTACCCGAACATAATCAGGAATCCTACCATACGCACGGACACTCGTCACCTCATACGTGCACAGATCCCACAACATGTAGCACATAATAGATATAACACCTACAGGGTAAATTCCCCCTCACAAGGTTAGACAAGAGACTTACCTCGCTCCAATATTCCATAACCGGCTCCCACGCCTCTCTAACACCTCAAAGCAAATGCCCATCGATCCGAAACTAGTCAAACAATCATGAAAACTAATAAAAATATGCTCCAACATCATAATTAATTAAATTGTAACAATTCCTAACTCCGCTCGAAAAGTCAACAAAGTCAACCCTCGGGCCCACGTACCCGAATTCCAAAAATGTTCGAAGATAAACATTACCCACAACACCACAAACTCAAATATATATTTTTTTCCTAATTCCATTTCCAAAATCGTGGTCAGAATCCAAAATTATCAATTCTAGGTTTTTCTCTTAAAATCTCACAAATTTCCACAATTTTTCATTTATAAATCCGTATATAACTCATGTATTTAACTTGTAATAAGTGGGAATCACTTACCTCGCGTTGCTTGATGAATAGCTCCCCAAATTATCTCCCCAAATCCGGCCGTCGAGGTGAAAAATGAGAGAAATGAGAGCTAAGTCTCGATTTAAAAGAACCCCTCTGCCTAGCGATATTTAGAACCTGCAGCCACACAGTCGCACCTGCGAAAATATCCATCGCAGGCGCGGTTATCTCTAAGCCTAGGTAAATCTACTTCTGCAGACCAATTCCGTTCCTGCGGGACCACTTCTGTGGTCAAAACCTCGCTCCTGCACACTGGCACATACGGAGCCCTTCCGCTTCTGTGACTCCAGCCCGTCCAGTTCATTTCCGCTTTTGCGGAATATTCTTCGCAGATGCAGAAATTTCCTCGCATCTGCATCCTTTCCTAGATCCAGTCAACATGCGCTTCTGCGACCACCGGACCACACCTGCAGCCAAAACCTCACAGGTGCGATTACACCAGAAACCTTAAGCTCCTCAAATTCTTTAGGTCCAAAATTCGATCCGATTCTAATCCGAGTCGCACCTGGGGCACTCGGGACCCCAACCTACCATACCAACGCATCCTAAAACATGATACGAATTTAGTGAAGCCTCAAATCACTCCAAACAACATCAAAATTATGAATTGACGATCGAAACCTTTCTTTAAACTTTCAAACTTTTAAACTTTGACGAATGCGTCCGAATTACACTTAAATATCCCGGAATGATGCCAAATTTTGCGTGCAAGACACAAATCATGACACGAACCTATTCCAAGGCTCGGAACCACAAACAGACATCGATAACATCAAAATTCACTTCAAATCAAACTTAAGAAATCCTTAAACTTTCAAAATGCCAATCTTCCATAATAAGGGTCGAAATGCTCCCGGGCGACCCTATACTCAACCCGAACATACGCCCAAGTCCGAAATCATTATACGAACATATTGGAACCTTCAAATCCCGATTCCAAGGTCGTTTACTCAAAAGTCAAATCCTTGGTCAACTCTTCTAACTTAAAGCTTCCGAATTGAGAATTTTCCTTCTGAAAGAACTCCGAACTTCCTGAAATTCAATTCAGACCACACGTACATGATGTGAAGCTACTAAAGGCCTCAAACTGCCGAATGACGCGCTAGAGCTCACAACGACCGGTCGGATCGTTACATTCTCCCCCACTTAAACATACGTTCGTCCTCGAACGTGTCAAGAACTGCTCCGGAATTGCCTCAAAATCACTACTCAACACCTTGTGCACCTACTCGTGCCACCACAACCCATGTGAGCACATTAGCTCAATCCAGACTGAAGATCCTCCGTTTTATTTTATCCAACAAGCCTCAGGACCAAATTCCAAACATACAGAATTCTCTACCAGGTCTGATTCCAATATTCGATCACCGTATTAATCTCAACCCGCTATACCAAATATGATCATACACCCATGCTCAAACCACACGATGCATCGCATAATGCATATGCCTATAATAACATCCTCCAATAGTGGAAGCTGCAAATTCACTAACCTGATGCCCGTAGTATACCTCATATGTGCATAAGCCCTAATCCAACCCTCGCGATACTGCAATGATGAAAACGATGCGTAGGAGCTCATAACCACCCGCCAAACCAATACATCATGGAGTCCTCCGCTCAACAAGAACTCTTGCCTCATTTTGAACTGAATAGTGACATTTTCCCTCTAATATACCTTATATAAATTTGATTGCACTGATTTTATCTCCAATAACCTTGTCTCACCCAGTACAAGCTGCTCAGGCAATAAGCCAGCTCAAACACTGACCAAAATCTCATATGACGCCATCAATGCGCCAATAAGGTACAACTCGAATATGACACATAAGGAAGAATGAACTCTAGAAAAGAACTACCTAGCCCGCATAACGAATAAAACGGCCGAACAGATGCTATGAACCTTTCTCAGGTAATGAGAAACAAAATACATAAAAATAAATATAGGGAACTGTACTCAACATCTAACTGTTGCGGCGTGCAACACGATCTACACATGATACCATTGCGGCATACAACCTGATCCACACATGATACCGTTGCGGCGTGCAACCCGATCCAAATATCATACCCGTGACAACGTGCCATCCGATACACACATAACAATCAATAAAGAAATACCCATCGATCCAAAATGCTCATACCTACAGAATAACCGAATATCGACCACAAGCATGCCAAGTGCATTAATGCGACCCTGGGGAGAAGGATAGCGCCACGCGCTACAAAAAAACTCAAGAACGACTAAGGTGCAATAACAACATGCTACACATGACCACAACACACGTGCAAATAATCAATCCATCTCACAACCCACATGGCATAATATAGTATTACAGAGAATAGCCGACGACAGGAATAAGATCCAACACCCGAAGACTCCTCCATAAGTAGTGCTATACTAATTAAACACATCTGACCTGATCTGATATAGATCACCATTCACATTAAGTCTACTAGTGGACCTCAAGCCGATCCCGGTCATCCCATACCGGGCCACTAACCTTCCAAGGATCCACAATGACCCTATTCATGACACCTAAGAGCAACCATCAAATCCGGAACAAACTCCCACAGTCCACAACCAAAGAAATAGAGCGCCTCTTAGTCATAATATCTCCCATTGGCGACGGTACCAAAATCTCCATACCCGATTTAAATCTCCAATAATCGGATGACTAACATATCACCTGTTCGACCTCCCCATGGGACATACTACCATAACCTTCCGCACCAGGTAGTAAAACCTGAACATTAATGCCCATTGATCGTGCTATTTCCATAGTGCTAGTTAAGCATCCGCAATTCAATACCCAATACCCTTCCACAAAATAGACCATCCTCAGGCTACCTGAAAATAGTGCCAGCATACTCTGAACATTAGAAATTTTCCCTTGTGCTCCTCCGAGCTCGTGACATTCTTATCGAAACCAAACCGCAGCCTTGTTCCTCAACTTCCAATTATCGTATCGCTCACCGCACCTATCCTACCGCTACGCGAGAGCACAAGAATCTAATCAAAACTTTTGAACCACCAATAGAATAAACACTTCATCATCTAGAACCCTTTCACTCAACATATTTCAGAAGAACAATTGCAACACGTAACTGAATTCCCATAACCGCGGAAAATGCAAACCTTAGGTCGTTGCCCAAACTGCCATAACTCTTTCGGGATCCATTTACACATCAGATAACCATCCGAATCTAATACCTCCAAATCAATCAAATTATGGAGGTTGTTAATCCCGCACGTACAACCAAAAATCACCTATATAGTCTTACCACACCGAAGGAACTGACCCTTCCCTCAACCATGCTGGTTCAAACCACTACTAACTCACTCAACTACTTCCAATTTACTCTTGACTTTCCCTTGATATGATAATTCCATTCAAACACATAAGGGACCTCAAACAATACTCATCCCGAGTGACCCAAATCACAAGACTATCTCGTCTCCATACCCATGAGTCATCTCATACCCTCCTCATGCACTCAATAGTATTTACAATTGATACACCCGTTCTGAAAGAGCTCCTGCGAACCCGAAGTTGTTTCCTCCATCCCTCGAATATTGCACCGTAGACCTGGTGACCTTTATGGAAATAATCCAAGTCTCTTTCACACTTCACTGCAAAACAAATTCCTCAGCCACACGATGAACTCGAAAAGCCTTAGGCATCACACTTTACTTCTTGAACCCACTAGAACCATTGTTAAGAGTCACCCACTCTGCCCTGGTCCCGAGTACATAACCAAACGCTGGTGCTCTGTTGGCACATGAACACTTCCAAAGAAGCAACTGGATGAATGCTTTTCCTTGTATATCACATCCACTTGAAGCAGAAACTCTGCGTCATCCCAACACCTGCCATGAATCGATAAGGCGAGATGTAGGACACATTCCTCAAGTCCTTTGTCCGAATTATCCCTGATGTTTCCTTTTCTTAGTATAATTAATTCTACCAATGCACCAATAACTAGAAACTGCAAAAGCACACAACCACGTGACCCAATCGTAAACGGTGGGCTCCCCCACTTAGCTTTAAACTAAAATCACATAGATCTAGACCCCCACAACGACCTCTTCTTCACAGTTACCACGATCCCATACTGTCGCTCAACCAAATTTCTCATAATTTCTTGTTAGACAAATCATAACACATCTCGAATTATCCGCCACAATCGTACACTCGACCTTCTAACCGTCGTACCATCTTCTTCAAGCGACCTAAGCTCACATCGCAGTACATTTATCCCATGTTGGGCAGAAAGTAGAACTCTTCGTAGGCACCTTATCAAAATCACGCAAGCGCAACCTGCTCACTGGAGCCCACCTGTGTACCCTCATCTCGACCTCCTCTAACTTTATTTCTATAGTCGCATCCAGTACGAAATCAACTAACCTCTCGGGGTCCACATTCATCCGCCATCCATAAGAATCCCTTCATTCATTAACATCATCTGAAGGTCTAACAATATGTTATCAAGCCCTTCTTGCCACATTCAAAATTTCCTAGGCATAGAAACCACCCAAAGATCATATCCTTCGAGCCACCAACACTGGAAACGCCGATTCAGCCCTGAAGTCGAAGCACACAACCATCTCGGATAACTTCCTCTTAGGTTCCATCTCACCACAACGAGCACCACAACGAGCCCATAGGCAACCAAATGAAGCCCAACATGCCAATGAGCCTTAATGCATTCAATTAAAGATGGTGACACCACAATGTTAACAAGAATTCCTCCAAATTCAAAAGTCTCAAATCTCGACCGTAGGCAATACAAATACTGGGCTGAAATAACAGAACACCCCTCCACACATCGACAATAATAGCCCACTCAAATACGTAGGGAGAAACTCCCCACACCACTTCTACGGTACCATTACAACTCCTCGATGCCCAATTGATAGCAAGCACTTCCACATCGTATAAGAATGAGTAGTATGGAAATGAAGGCATAAGCCTTAATGGAATCAAATCGCATGACGAGGAATCAAGAAGGGAGGTTCTCCCAACAGTCCTGTAGCCTCTCTAAGATAAGTACAGACGTCTTCGTACCGATCCACAACTCTTACTAGACTTGCTCATGACTCGTGAGACCTAAGTGAACCTAACGCTTTGATACCAAGCTGTCACGATCCAATATCCACTATAGGTTGTAATGGCCCCCAACATCACCGTTAGGCAAGCCAACACTTAATTATTCATTTTATTATTTTTAAAATCATGAATCTTATTTAGATAGAGAGGTCAGTTCATCAAAATGAATCGTAGTTACATGCAGTTTAATTAAAATAATAAGTAAAAGTGTATCAATGCAAAATAATCCATAAATAAATTCTAGAACACTCCCAAAACCCGGTGTCACAAGTGCATGAGCAACTACTAGAAGGTACAATAACAATACAACATCTGTCTAGAATACAAATTAGATAGAAAAATGTAATTAATTCTGATGGAGACTCTGTATGCTGCGGATGGTAACATGGGATGCAACTCACCGTAAAGTCCCTGCAATAGACATGCCTTTGCGCTCAAAAGACTACCAGAAATATATATATGCACATAAGTGCAGAAGTATAGCATGAGTACGTAAATCAACGCGTACCCAGTAAGTATCTAGCCTAATCCCGAAGTAGTGACGAGGGGTCGATATCGACACTTACTAGTGGTCCAATTAATCAAACACAGTAGAAAGTAAGCAAGTTTGAGGCATGGTAAACAAACAGTGTAAACAAATATAGGTGCGTGGTACGATCCTCCTCTGAACAGTAAATACAAACTCTCAATTTTTGGCTACCTCCTCAACCGGAGTATATGTAAAATGGTCCCCACCTGATAGGTCATCACAAGTCAATCAGGAAAACTCACGGATACATTGGCTTCTTGTCAATATTACGCACGATTCTGCCAAGGTGAATTGCCCGATCCCATAAGAGTATTTCATGAAGTTGCCGAGGCGAATGACCCGATCCCATAAAAGCATGATACATGATACTGCCGAGGCGAACGGTGATACTGCCGAGGCGAACGACTCGATCCCATAAGAATATGATACTGCCAAGGCAAAAAGCCCGATCCTATAAGAATATGATACTGCCGAGGCAAACGGCCCGATCATATAAGAATGTGGTACACAATCCTGCCGAGGCGAACGACCCGATCCCATTAGAATAAGAAGCTTCAACGGGTCCTTGACCCCATTCACGAATATACGTGTGAGTTATGAAATTTAAGAAAGCTTTTTGATGAAAACGTACAACGTGAGAGAAATTCATAAGGAAAGCACAATTATTCCGCGGCTAATCAAGTAGCTCGTCAAACATCTACAATAGCGAGTCTATCACTCTATGCAAGCCTAGTCTCAGGTCGTAACGCAAAATAAAGGAATGAAACAGGCAAGGATAACTCAAATAGTACAATTAAAACATGGCGTGAGCCTAAGTCTACCCGGACATAATTAGAAATCCTAGCATACGCACGGATACATGTTACCTCATAAATGCGCAACTCCCACAACATGTTGCACATAATAGATATAACACCTACGAGGTAAATTCCCCCTCACAAGGTTAGACATGAAACTTACCTCGCTCCGAAGTTCCATAACCGGCTCCAACGCCTCTCTAACACCTCAAACCAAATGCCCATCGATCCGAAACTAGTCAAACAATCATGAAAATCAATAACAATATGCTCCAAAATCATAATTAATTAAATTATAACAATTCCTAACTCCACTCGAAAAGTCAACAAATCAACCCTCGGGCCCATGTGCCCGGATTCCAAATATTTTCGAAGATAAACATTATCCACAACACCACGAACTCAAATATATAATTTATTCCTAATTCCATATCCAAAATCGTGGTCAGAATCCAAAATTATCAATTCTAGGTTTTTCTCTTAAAATCCCACAAATTTCCATAAATTTTCATGTATAAATCCGTATATAATTCATGCATTTAACTTATAATAAGTGGGAATCACTTACCTTGCATTACTTGATGAATATCTCCCCAAATTCGGCCATCCAAGTGAAAAATGAGAGAAATGAGAGCTAAGTCTCGATTTAAAGGAACCCCTATGCCTGGCGATATTTCGCACCTGCGGCCACACAATCGCACCTGCGACTCCGCACCTGTAGAAAAAATCCATCGCAGGTGCGGTTCCCTCTAAGCCCAGGCGAATTCGCTTATGCGAACCAATTCCGCTCCTACGATCAAAACCTCGCTCCTGTGCACTCGCACATGTGGAGCCCTTCTTCTTCTGCTACTCCAGCCCATCCAGTTCATTTCCGCTTTTGCGGAATATTCTTCGCAGATGTTGAAATTTCCTCGCATCTGCGGCCTTTCCCAGCTCCAGACAACCTACGCTTCTGCGACCACCGGACCGCACTAGAGGTCTCGCACCCGTGGCCAAAACCTCGCAGGTGCGATTACACCAGAAGCCTTAAGCTTCAGAAATTCTTTAGGTCCATAATTCGATCCGATTCCAATACGATTCGCACCCGCCCTCCCGGTCCCCAACCAACCATACCAACGCATCCTAAAATATGATACAAATTTAGTTGAAGCCTCAAATCACGCCAAACAACATCAAAACTATGAATCAATGATTGAAACCTTTCTTTAAACTTTCAAACTTTTAAACTTCGCTGAACGCATCCGAATTACACTTAAACATCCAAGAATGATGCCAAATTTTTCATGCAAGTCACAAATTATGATACGAACCTATCCCACTGCTCGGAACCCTAAACAGACATCAATAACATCAAAATTCACTTCAAATCAAACTTAAGAAATCTTTAAACTTTTAAAATGCCAACCTTCCACAATAAGCGCCGAAATGCTCCCGGGCGACCCGATACTCAACCCGAACATACGCCATATTGGAACCTTCAAATACTGATTCCGAGGTCGTTTACTCAAAAGTCAGAGCCTTGGTCAACTCTTCCAACTTAAAGCTTCCGAATTGAGAATTTTCCTTCCGAAACAACTCCGAACTTTCCGAAATTCAATTTTGACCACACGTACAAGTCATAATACATGAAGTGACGCTACTAAAGGCCTCAAACCGCCGAACGGCACGTTAGAGCTCAAAATAAACGGTCGGGTCATTATAGGAACCAAAGAGGAAATTGAAGAAGATGGAGATAAAGATGAAGGCCCCAAACCGGAAGCAAAATAGCCTTCTTCTAATAAAGAAAATGAAGACTCTTCTCTCCCTTCAGGTTCTAGTAGCAAGAATTAATGTATATATTTTTCCTTTCTTTTGTAACTATCCCAACTCTTCTTTATTGAGTTTGGCATTTTAATCAATGAAAGAAACTCTTTGCTTAAGTGTTGTGCAAAAAATATTCCTTTTCATTTAACTGACAAAGCTTCGGGAATCTTTTCGCATCCGATAGCTTTTGATTTCGGGTACTAATACTTCTAGAATCTACCCTTTGACTATGAGGGTTTCATAAGAGAGGGCCCTTATGTTTATGGTGCTCTTGAAGAGGACGTCTCCTATTTATTCTGGCACAAGCATTTGAAGTTTTAACTAACTTTCAAACGATAAAGCAAATAAACTTATTATTCGGACAAGAAATAAGAAAAAATAAAAGGACTTTGATTTATTCCCTCTATTATTAAAGCACATTTACATAAATATTCTTTTGTTTAAGTAAATAAAGCTGCCAATACTTGTGGCTAACTTGTACACCTTATTTCTAAGGGGCTGATCATGTAGTCCTCGGTCCTGATAAGACATTGCTCCCGGTTCTAACAGTCCCCGGTCTTCGTAACACTTTTAGTGTCTTCATATATAATAGCCCCCAGCATTCGGATAAGTATGAGAATTCGAACACTGGAAGTCTTGTTTATGCCGATGATCCTTCCTCAGTATTTTGCATTATATTGCTGCCTCATTAAAATGAGAGTTTCCAGAGTCAATGGAAACAATGAGAGATTTGAGAGATGAGATATGATATTGAGCCAACGATTATTTAATCATCCATAAGTTGTTTGCCACACAAGCTGATCTACACAGAACTACTTATACTGACGCTACAGTGAAGGCAATAGAGCTTATGGTTGTTGATTCACTAACAAAGGCAAATAATTATATACGGATTGCATCTCACATAGATCATCATTGTCGATGATTCTTCCTTCGTAGCATGCTTTACATTGTTGCCTCATTAAAAACCTTGCTAGAAAAAATTCAATTAGGACAAAAACTGGACGAAAGAAAAAAGAACTCAGCGCATACTTTCAGTACCAGCAATGATTGTTAGCAATAATACCTTTTGGGGTGAGTCACGTTCCAATTAATTGGAAATTTAACTCCATCTTGATTTTCCAATCCATACGAACCTTTACCAGTAAGGTCCTTCCCATGCTGGTCCCAACTTCCCAGCGTTAATTTCCCAAGTATTTTGAGTTACCTTCCTCAGAACTAAGTCCTCAACTTTGAAATATCAGATATTCGCTCTACGGGTTGTAATATATTTCCATCCTTTACTTGTGTGCCACCATCCTCACATATGTCAGATCCCGGTGCTCCTCAAGCAAATTTAGTTTAACCAGCAATGTTTCATTGTTTTGTCCTTCGTTTTCTCGGGAAAACCTTAAGATCAGTTCCCCCACTTCCATCGGTATCAAAGCCTCTGAACTGTATATAAGTGAAAAGGGTGTTCACCCGTGCACGACTTCGGTGTGATCTGATATGCCCACAACACAGCTAGTAGTTCATCTGGCCACTTGCCTTTAACATCTTTTATCTTCTTTTTATGGTTTTGAATAATTACCTTATTGGTTGACTCCGCATGTCCATTAGCACTCGGGTGGTATGGTGAAGATGTAATTCGTTTGATCTTCAATTCCTCCAAAAACTTCATGACTTTAGAACCTATGAACTATCACCCGTTGTCACAAGATATTTATTTTGGTATTCCAAATTGGCAGACAATGTGGTCCCATATAAAATCACTTTTCGTTCTCCAATCTTATTGTAAGCACCTGCTTCAATCCATTTAATAAAATAATCAGTTAAAATCAAAAGAAATTTTACCTTACCGGGTCCTTGTGGTAATGGACCAACTATGTTTATTCCCCATTTCATAAATGGCCATGGTAACACCACCGAATGCAAAATTTCCGCCGGTTGATGTACTAATTATGCATAGCGTTGACATTTATCATATTTTGTTACAAATATCTTTGAGTCTTGCTCCATCCGGGGCCAATAGTCACCAGTACTGACTAACTTGAGAACCAACGAGTCTACACCAGAATGGTTCCCCCATACTCCTTCATGAACTTCCTTCAGCACATAATCAGCTTCTGATGTCCCTAAACACCGAGCCAATGGTCCTTGGAACAATCTCCTGTATAATTGTCCATCAACAAGACAGTAATGAGCTGCTTTGGTCTGTAGTTCCCGAGATGTTTTTGAGTCTTCAGGTAATTTTCCACGCCTTAGATATTCAATGAACTCGTTAATCCAATCCCGGATTAAGTTGGTTGAGTTAACTTCATAGTAGTCGTTCACATCAAACACCGAATGCATCAATTGAACTACCGCACCGGATTCAGATCCTTTTATTTCTGTGGATGAACCCAAATTGGCTAATGCATCTGCCTCCACATTTTCCTCCCTCGGAATGTGAATCATCAACCACTCTTTGAACCAGGAAATTAATACTTGGACCTTGTTCAAGTATTGTTGCACGCGCTCCTCCTGGGTGTCAAAAATTTTGTATACTTGGTTCACCACCAGATGAGAGTCACACTTTATTTCTATGAACTCGGGACCTAGTCCCCGAGATAGTTCGAGTCTTGCAACCAAAGCCTCATACTCGGCTTCATTGTTAGTTAATGGCACAGTTCTAATGGCCTCGAGGTTTCCTCCGAAGGAGTGATTAATACTACCTGAGACCGGACCCTTTTACATTGGAATCCCCATCCGTAAATGGACTAAACTTCTGATACCATTCCCAATACCAACATTGCTTCTTTAGAAACTAAAGGCATTAATCTTGGACTAAAATCGACCACAAAGTCGGCCAAAACTTGTGATTTAATTACAGTCCTAGGCTCGTATTAAATGTAGAATTCACTAACTTTGACTGCCCATTTAGCCAAACGACCCGACAACTCCGGTTTATGAGGACATTCCTCAAGGAAAAGGTTGTCACAACGGCTATTGGATGACATTGAAAATAAGGACTAAGCTTTCGAGAGGCAACTACGAGAGCTAAGACCAACTTTTCAAGGTGCGAATATCGTGTCTACACTTCCGATAATATTTTACTAACATAATAAATAGAAAATTACGTACCTTCTTCTTTTGTGACCAAAATAGCACTTACCGCTACTTCCGAGACCGCCAGTTAAATCAACAGTTGCTCACCTTCTTCCGATTTTGACAACAACGGAGGGCTAAATATGTACCCTTTTAGGTCTTTTAGTGCCTGTTGGCATTCCAGAGTCCATACGAAATCGTTCTTCTTTTTCAAAAGTGAAAAGAAGTGATGACACTTCTCTAAAGACCTCAATATGAGCCTTCTTAAATCTGCCAATCTACTGGCCAACCCTCTGTACTTCCTTCATACTTGTCAGCTGGTCCGGGATATCCTCAATTGCTTTGATTTTATCGAGGTTTACTTCAATTCCTCTTTGAGAGACCAAAAAGCCCAAGAACATACCAGAACCAACTCTAAAGGCACACTTCTTTGGGTTGAGCTTCATGTTATACTTCCTCAGAATGTCAAATGTCTCCTGGACGAAAAATAACCTAAGTCAACAATATATCATATATAAAGGAGAATACAAAAGATAATATCGTTTCGTTCATGCATGCCATATGAGTAACCATATAAATGCAACTTGATAAAAAATGTTGTGTACATAACTCCTATGATAGGGAATAAAATAATAATTCGAGACAATGCCTTGGTGACTAAAAAAAGATCTATCAACTCTCCATGAAAGCAAAATAGAGTCTCACCAAAAATCAACTGCGAAAGTGAAACTGCCCTAACCAAACTGCTCGTACCGAGCTCCACTAGTCCCAATAACTGAGATGATAGTCACACAACTTAAACTTATATGCCTAGTATGTACCATAGACCCTTTGCCCAATAAGCATGACAAAAATTGTAAGAAATCATGAATAATACAATAAACATTTGATATAAAATGGTAACTAGTTACATCAAGTTACAGTTTTGATATTTTGTGTCACGACCCAAAACATAGCCTGTCGTGATGGCGCCTAATGTGGTACTAGGCAGGCCGACACCTCAAAATATTTCCAATATTTTTAAATAAAAAATGAAATAACACAGGTTTAAATAATTAAAGCTCTCACAACTGGATAGAAAGTCAAAACTCAATACGGAAGTTCCCCAAACCAGGGTGTCACTGAGTACATGAGCGTCTATACAACACGAGTTTGAAAATACTGTCTATGAAAAACTGAAACTAAATACATAAAGCTGAAAGATGGGGAGAGAGAGTCAAGGTCTGCGAAAGCCGGGCAGCTACCTTGAAATCTCCGAATGATCAAGCTGCTCAGATAATCAATACCCACCGTGTCCGGTAACACCTGGATCTACACACGAAGTGCAAGGTGTAGCGTGAGTACAACCAACTCAGTAAGTAACAAGACTAACTATTGGACTGAAAGTAGTGACGAGCTTCAAGGAGATAATTCAATTACAGAAAATACAATACATGAAAATAAGCATGCTTTCAAGTTCGGCATTTGAGGCCAAAAATAGTTAATTCATGTCAAGTTCAATTGAAACAAGATATAGTATCTCTCATAAACTACATGACATTGATAAATGCCAGCTGAAGTACACAGTGATGAAGTCAAGCGCGTATTCTCAGAGTAACAGTCACTCAGTCCTCCCATCCACTCCAACCTCTTAGTCACTCATTCCTCATAGTCACTCGGCACTCGCACTCGTACTCAGTAGGTACCTGTGCTCACTGGGGGTGTGTAGACTCTAGAGGGGCTCTTTCAGCCCAAGCGCTATAATAAGCAAATCATGGCATTAATCAATAAAATATACTGCGGCGTGTATCCCGATCCCATAAATATTCTCACAATTAAGCCATCGACCTCACTCAATCATCAATCTCTCCACTCTCTTGGGATCTCAATAATCATGATAACCAGCCCAAACAGCAATGATATAATGTATCAATAAGGAATAATAGAGACTAAGATATAATATACAAGTGAAAACATGTAACACGACCTCTATGGGTCCCTACTGTACCAACACATAGCTTATGCATGATTTCTAACATGATTTGTAGTTCAATTTCTATAACACATGGGGAATATACGGATAACAACATATCATTCAACTATACAGTTCCATGGAATTGGCCAAGTCATAATTACTATGGTGCACGCATACACGCCCGTCAACTAGCATGTGCGTTACCTCAATACCAATCATATGACACGTAATTCGGGGTTTCATACCCTCAAAATCAATTTTAGAACTGTTACTTACCTCAAACCGTATAAATCCCTACTCCAACATGCCCCTGCCTCGCGACTCGGCCTCCAAATGCCTCGAATCTTGCCACAAACAGTTTGATACAATCAACACAGGCTAAAGGAATTAATTCCATAAGAAAATACTAAGTTATTCATCAAAAGTCAAAAGACAACTCAAAAGTTGGCCCCTGGGCCCATGTCTCAGAATCGGGTAAAGGTCACAAAATCTAGAAGCTCATTCCGCCATGAGTCTAACCATACCAAATTAACCAAAATCCAACACCAAATCGACACCCAAATCCTCAATTTAAACTCTCTAAATCCCTAGCCTCAAACTCCCAAATTACACCTTAAAACCACAAAATCTAGGTGGGAAAAATCAATGGGGAAACATAATTATTGCATAAATTTAACCACAAGTGACTTACCTCAAGAAACCCCTCGAAATCCTCTCAAAAATGTCTAATCCCGAGCTTGGAATGTTCAAAATGAAGAAAACTCGCGAACCCTTGAATTAATATGCACTGTCAGTGGTTCCGCTTCTGCGGTCATTTAGTCGCTTCCGAGGCACCACTTTTGCGGTTAAAACTTCGCACCTGCAGACTTACACTCAACCTTCGAACTGCCACTTCTGCGGCCAAGGGCTTGCATCTGCGGCCCCCGTGTTTGCTTCTGCGTGCCCGGAGCCAAGTTCCAAATTCCGCACCTGCGACCACAAATCCGCTTCTGCGGACTCGTAGGTGCTCTCCTCCTTCTGCACCTGCGATACAACTAAGGCCATACAAATCTCGCTTCTGCGCCACACCTGCGGCCAATCCCCTCATAGGTGCGATCACACCAGAAGACTCCCAGCTTCAGCAATGCACTAAGTCTCATTTTCGATCCGTTAACCATCTGCACTCTACCCGAGGCCCCCGGGACCTCTACCAAACATACCAACAAGTCCTAAAACATGATACAAACTTAGTCGAGCCCTTGAATCACATCAAACCACATCAAAAACACGAATCGTAACAAAATTCAAGCCTATTGAAACTAAGGAAATTTCAACTTCTACAAATGATGCTGAAACCTATCAAATCACGTTCGATTGACTTCAAATTTTGCACACAAGTCACCAATGACATCACGAACCTATGCCAACTCTTGGAACCCCATTCTGAGTTCGGTATCCACAAAGTCCACTCTCAGTCAAACTTCTAAATTTCTAACTTTTGCCATTTCAAGCCTAATTCAACTACGGATCTCCAATTCACAATCCGAACACACTCCTTAGTACAAAATCACCCAATGGAGCTAACATGACCATCAAAACTCCATTACGGAGTCATTTACACATAGTCAACATCCAGGCAACCTTTTCAACTTAATCTTCCAACCTTGCGACTAAGTGTCTCAATTCATTTCGAAACCTTTCCGGACCCGAACCAACTACCCTGATAAGTCATATAACAACAATTAAGTAGGGAATGAACAGTAAATGAGGGAACGTGGCTACAACTCTCAAAACGACCGGCCGGGTCGTTACATCCTCCCCTTCTTAAATAATCATTTGTCCTCGAACAGGTCTAGAAATGTACCTAGAGTCTCAAATAGGCGTGGATATCTGCTCCGCATCTCCCACTCGGTCTCCCAAGTTGCCTCTTCAACTGTATGACCTCTCCACTACACCTTAACTGAAGCTATGTCCTTTGACCTCAACTTTCGAACCTGCCGATCCAAAATGGCCACCGGATCCACACATAAGTAAAATCACCATCCAACTAAACCGTGATGAAATCCAAAATATAAGACAGATCACCGACATACTTCTGAAGCATAGAAACATGAAATATTGGATGCACACTCAACAAACTAGGTGGCAAGGCAAGCTTGTAAGCCACCTCTCCAATCCTCTAAAGTACGTCAAACGTCCCAATACACCGAGGGCTCAACTTGCCCTTCTTCCCGAACCTCATAACACCCTTCATGGGTGAAACCTTGAGCAGTACCTTCTCCCCACCCATGAAAGCAACGTCAAAAACCTTCCTATCGGTGTAACACTTCTGTCTAGACTGCACCGTGCGAAGCCGATCCTGAATCAATTTAACCTTGTCCAAAGCATCCTGAATCAAGTCAGTACCCAATAGTCTAGCCTCACCAGCTCAAACCACCCCACAGGAGATCGACACCGTCTCCCATACAAAGCCTCATACAGAGCCATTTGAATACTCGACCGGTAGCTGTTGTTGTAGCAAAACTCCACGAGCAGCAGAAACTAATCCCAAGAACCCCCTAAATAAATGACACAAGTGCGTAGCATATCCTCCAATATCTGAATAATGTGCTTGGACTGTCAGTCTGTCTGAGGGTGAAACGTTGTACTCATACTTCACAATCACCCAAATGGCATCAAACTTCCTCGAATTCTGTTGGAGCCTAACTACAAAATCCATGGTGATACGCTCCCATTTTCACTCTGGAATCTTGAGCCTCTGAAGAAATCCACCCGGTTTCTGATGCTCATACTTCACCTGCTGATAATTTAGGCACCAAGCTACAAACCCCACTATATCCTTCTTCATTCTCCTCCACCAATAGTGTTTCCTCAAGTCCTGGTACATCGTCGCGACACCCGGATGAATGGAATATATCGAACTATGGGCCTCCTCAAGAATTAACTCACGTAGCCCATCTACATTGGGCACACAAATCTGACCCTGCATCTTCAACACCCTATCATCCCCGATAGTAACATCCCTGCCATAACCGTGCTGAACCGTGTCCTTAAGGACAAGCAAATGGGGATCATCATATTGGTGCTCTCTGATGCGATCATATAAGGAAGACCGAGAAACCACACAAGCTAGAACCTGATTGGGCTCCGAAACATCTAATCTCACGAACTGGTTGGCCAAGGCCTGAACATCAACTACAAGCAGTCTCTCACCAACAGTAATGAATGCGAGGCTACTCATACTCACCGCCTTCTTACTCAAGGCATCGGCCACCACATTGGCCTTCCCGAGATGATATAAAATAGTGATATCATAGTCCTTTAGCATCTCCAACCATCTACGCTGCCTCAAATTTAGATCTTTTTGTTTGAACAAGTGCTGGAGACTCCGATGATCTGTAAATACCTCACAAGACACACCGTAGAGATAATGCCTCCAAATCTTCAATGCATGAACGATGTCAGCCAACTCGAAATCATGAACGGGGTAGTTCTTCTCATGAGGCTTCAACTGAAGCATAAGCAATCACTCTACCCCCCTGTATCAAGACACACCCAATACCGATCCGAGAAGCATCACAATACATTGTATAAGAGCCT
Organism: Nicotiana tomentosiformis; assembly: GCF_000390325.3. NCBI lineage: Eukaryota > Viridiplantae > Streptophyta > Magnoliopsida > Solanales > Solanaceae > Nicotiana > Nicotiana tomentosiformis. The sequence continues at coordinate 32,044,104 of NC_090820.1, read as the reverse complement.
GAAGCTAAAGGTAAAACTAGAACTGGAGCTGTGGTCAAGACAGTCTTGAGCTTCTGGAATCTCTCTTCACACTCATCCGACCACTTGAAAGTAGCACCCTTCTGGGTCAATTTGGTCAAAGGCGATGCAATAGACGAGAAACCCTCCACGAAGCGATGATAATAACCGGTCAGGCTGAGAAAGCTCTGAATCTCCGTAGCTGAGGACTGCCTGGGCCAACTCGGAACCGCCTCTATCTTCTTTGGATCCACCTGAATCCCTTCACTGTACACCACGTGCCCTAAGAAACCCACCAAACTAAGCCAAAACTCACACTTGGAGAACTTGGTATAAAGCTTCTCCTCCCTCAACCGCTGCAACACAATCCTCAAATGCTGGGCATGCTTCTCCTGGCTACGAGAGTAAACCAAGATATCATAAATGAATACTATGACAAAAGAGCCGAGATAAGACTAAAATACACTATTCATCAGATGCATGAATGTTGTTGGGGTATTGGTCAGCCCAAAAGACATCACAAGGAACTTATAATGACCATAACAGGTCCTGAATGCAGTCTTTAGAATATCCAAGTCCCGAATCTTCAACTAGTGATACCCAGACCTCAAATCAATCTTAGAAACACCAACTTGTCACGACCCAAAACTTAGCCTGTCGTGATGGAGCCTAACGTGGTACTAGGCAAGCCGACAACTCAAAACATTTCCAACATTTTTAAATGAAAAATGAAATAACACATGTTTAAATAATTGAAGCTCTAATAACTGGATAGAAAGTCAAAACTCAATGCGGAAGCTCCCAAAACCAGCATGTCACTGAGTACGTGAGCGTCTATAAAACACGAGTCTGAAAATACTTTCTATGAAAAACTGAAACTAAATATATAAAGCTGAAATATGGGGAGGGAGAGTAAAGGTCCGCGAACGCCGAGCAACTACCTTGAAATCTCCGAATGATCAAGCTACTCAGATAATCAACACCTACCGTATCCGGTAACACCTGGATTTGCACACGAAGTGCAGGGTGTAGCGCGAGTACAACCAACTCAGTAAGTAACAAGACTAACTATTGGACTGAAAGTAGTGACGAGCTTCAAGGAGACGGTTCAATTACAGAAAAAACAATACAGAAAAATAGGCATGCTTTCATGTTCGACATTTGAGGCCAAAAATAGTTAATTCATGTCAAGTTCAATTGAAACATGATATAGTATCTCTCAGAAACTACATGACAGTGATATATGCCAGCTGAAGTACACAGTGATGAAGTCAAGCGCGTATTGTCAGAGTAACAGTCACTCAGTCCTCCTATCCACTCCAACCTCTTAGTCACTTATTCCTCACAGTCACTCGGCACTTGCATTCGCACTCAGTAGGTACCTGCGCTCACTAGGGGTATGCAGACTCCAGAGGGTCTCCTTCAGCCCAAGCGCTATAATAAGCCAATCATGGGATTAATCAATAAAACATACTGCGGCATGCAGCCCGATCCCATAAATATCCTCACAATCAATCCCTCGGCCTCACTCAGTCATCAATCTCTCCAGTTCCTCGAGCTCTCAATAATCATGATAATCAGCCCAAACAACGATGATATAATATATCAATAAGAAACAAACAGAGACTGAGATATAATATGTAAGTAAAAACTGTGACTGAGTACAAAATGGCAATTTAGCAGATAATTAACATGTAACACGACCTCTATGGGTCCCTACCGTACCAACACATAGCTTATGCATGAGTTCTAACATGAATTGCAGTTCAATTTCTATAACACATGGGGAATATACGGATAACAACAGATTATTCAACTATACAGTTCCATGAAATTGGCCAAGTCACAATCACTATGGTGCACGCCCACACGCCCGTCATCTAGCATGTGCGCCACCTCAACACCAATCACATGACACGTAATTCAGGGTTTCATACCCTCAGAATCAAGTTTAGAGCCGTTATTTACCTCAAACCGTGCAAATACCTACTCCAACACGCCCTTGCCTTGATACAATCAACACGGGCTAAAGGAATCAATTCCATAAGAAAATACTAAGTTATTAATCAAAAGTCAAAAGTCAACTCAAAAGCCGGCCCCCAGGCCCACGTCTCGGAATCGGGTAAAAGTCACAAAATCCGGAAGCCCATTCCGTCACGAGTCTAACCATACCAAATTTACCAAAATCTAACACCAAATCGACACCCAAATCCCCAATTTAAACTCTCCAAATCCCTAGCCTCAAACTCCCAAATTACACCTCAAAACCACACAATCTAGGTGGAAAAAATAAATGGGGAAACATAATTATTGCATAAATTTAACCACAAGTGACTTACCTCAAGAAATCCCTCGAAATCCTCTCAGCAATCGCCTAATCCCGAGCTTGGAATGTTCAAAATAAAGAAACATTGCGAAGCCTTGAATTAATATGCACTGCCAGTGGCTCTGCACACCTGCGATACAACCAAGGCCAGACCAATCTCGCTTCTGCACGACTCTGGCCGCACATGCGGCCAATCCCCACGCAGGTGCAATCACACCAAAAGATTCCCATCTTCAGCAATGCGCTAAGTCTCATTTTCGATCTGTTAACCATCCGAACTCCACCATAGGCCCCCGGGACCTCCATCAAACATACCAACAAGTCCTAAAATATGATACAAACTTAGTCGAGCCCTCGAATGACATCAAACCATATGAAAAACATGAATCGCACCAAAATTCAAGCCATTGAAACTAAGGAAATTTTAACTTCTACAAACAAAGCCGAAACCTATCAAATCGCGTTCGATTGACCTCAAATTTTGCACACAAGTCACTAATGACACCACGGACATACTCCAACTCCCGAAACCCCATTCCGAGTCTGGTATCCATAAAGTCCACTCTCGGTCAAACTTCTAAATTTCCAACTTTCGCCATTTCAAGCCTAATTCAACTATGGACCTCCAATTCACAATTCAGACACACTCCTCAGTCGAAAATCACCCAACGGAGCTAACGTGACCATCAAAACTCCATTCCGAAGTCGTCTACACATAAGTCAACATTCGGTCAACCTTTTCAACTTAAGCTTTCAACCTTGAGACTAAGTATTACAATTCATTCCGAAACCTCTCCGGACCAGAACCAATTACCCCGGCAAGTCACATAACAACAATTAAGCATGGAATGAACAGTAAATAAGGGAACGTGGCTACAACTCTCAAAACGACCGGTCGGGTCGTTACATTTTGAATAAAAAGTCAAGTGTAAATCCATTTTAATTAGTATCAATTTATAAATATCTAAACATAAACACTAAGTATATACTTTAACAAGGAGTACTATACCAACACCAAGGTAGTCACATGATGTAAGCAACATCATCATGGGCAAGTAACCATCTCTCTTGCCTAGTGCAATCTAAACGTAATGTCGTAAATAGACAAATATATAATAATAACGTAGATGCCCACACTTAGGGGACTTTAACCCGTAGACTTTAACTCCTAGTTGGTCTACGTCTCTATATCGGCATTTGTATTTTCTTGTTGACGGACCAAATTCATACGCATACCGTTTTCAGTAATCATAAGTAACCTCTAAGAATATTTTATATAAAAAAAAATCACGTGAAATTAATAGCCTCCAAATATTTATTTTATCAGACATTGTATTCATGGCCATTCTAAAACATTTGATAAAATACAAATATAAAATATATCGTAACATTTATCAGATGATAATAGGGTCAAAATATTCCGACAAGTACTATTTCAAACTATTTAGCTTTCAAAAGCATAAACATAACATGTTTTATAAATTATTTAATAAATAACAATTAAACAATTTACAATTTAAAGTAATGGTACAATTGAACATGCCCGACTCCACAAGGTATGATGCACATTAACAGTCGAATTTCTAAGTCATTTCGCAATGTGAATTTTAAGGTAAATACTCCAAGAGTGAAGAGATAGTAAGCCTCAACATAACTTAACGCGCTATCCAACTTCAATCTCGACATCACAATGTCTGTCAATATCAACATCATATGATATCCTATTTATATCAAATATTGTCCAGATAAACCTAACAAGACCCTTTACGGCTTAAATTTTGACTACAAGTCCTACAAGTCCAAAATATTGGTGATCAATTGGCATTATAGATTCCATTCTTGGTATTTATTAAACTATACCATCTCTCAAATAACTTTTAATGTCATAAGTACCTTTACAATACGCAGTTATAAATTTATAATTTATAAATGAGTTTAAAGTAGTAGAATTTACCTTTTGGAGTGAACTTTCATGTTATAAGTACCTTGACAATACGCAATTGTACTTCATAAATGAGTTTAAAGTAGTATAATTTACCTTTTGGAGTGAACTTCAAAAAATCTCTTCAAGATTGAGAGAGATCTAATAGTTTCCATGGTTCACTCTTATTAACATTAGTATTAATTAGTTTTCCCTCCATGATAAAAATCTCACCTTGCAGCGTGGTCGCACCCAAGGCCAGTTTTCCCTCGAGCTTTTAAGACTTTTGGAAATACGGAGAAGGGTCAAATATATCCCTCTACTATTAAATATTATTTAAAATTATCCTCCATTATACTAATCGATCAAAATTGTCCCTATCGTCTTACTATTGAACATAATTGCCCCTCATTTGACGGAAGGGACACATGGCAGCCTTCTAAGTATTTTTGATACCCAACCCATTATCCATATTGAATACCCAATATCCATAACCCTAAACCCTACCTATCCCAAGACTTATTTCATCTCCTTCACGAGAAAAGCTCCTTCCTCCAAAATATGAAAGTGTTCAAAAATGGTGGTCCTTAAATTTAACACTAAATTCTTCCAACGAGCAGTAGTTAATCTCTTTGATTTAAGCACATACAACACCCCGATTCAATTTTCAAGAAAACATGTTTAAAAGAATTTCAGTATAGAGATAATTCAAGTTCAAAGAACTTCAAATTTGCAGTGATATTTGCAACCTCAATTCTTAACAGCAAACATTATAAATTAGAATCAGATTAGTGCTCAACTGCCAACTGCAAAATACTATAAAATCCTTCAATTTTATTTTTTTCAATCATAGAAGCACTAACAAGATTTTTCACGCTTAGTTGCTCGAATTTTTCGACTCGAAAAGTGAAGATTTGTTTTTTGAACCTCAAATCTGATTCACCAAGGAACCCCACAACTCTTTTACTTGCAAATCTTCTTTAACCAAGCTAAAAATCAGTGGTTAATCTAAGATTTTAGCTCAACAAAATAGACCCAGACTTCAGTAGAATAATTCTAACACTTCAACAATTTTGGTTCCAACTTGGATAACTTAAGAACCCAGTAGTAGGAGTTCGATTATTTTTACCTAGTTCTTTAAATCAGTTGCTAGAATAATTCTAAATCAAGAGCAGCTCCAAACAATCAAACCAATTTTTGGATTTTCAAGCATCCAACAACACAAAATTTCCTTTTCGGAATTTCTTTTTTTTGGGTATGATCTTTGATATAGAAATCAAGGAAATAAACAAGAAATTGTTAGAATAATTTCTTAGTCTACACTCTGAAACAAAAAAGATTCAATTTGTAAGAAATTTGGAAGCACGGAGGAAGGAGCTTCCCTTGGGAAGGAGATAAACAAAGAGAAAGGGACGAGGAATTAGTTAACTAAGTCTTGGGATGGGTCAAGTATAGGGTTATGGATATTGGGTATCCAGTATGGATAATTGGTTGGGTATTAAAAATGTTTAGAAGGCTACCACGTGTCCCTTCCGTCAAATGAGGGGTAAATATGTTTAATAGTAAGACGGTATGGGCAATTTCGATTGATTAATATAACAGGACAACTTTATACAATAATTGATAGTACAGGGATATATCTGACCCTTTTCCGTTGAAAATATAATACAACATTGCTCTAGCACCAAGGACGGGCAAAAGGACCAATAGCTTGCGGCAAATCTGCACGACTCCTGATGGTTGCGCAAATTGGATTGGTTCAGTAATTTGATCATAACTTTATATAGAGGAGTTCAAAAATGATGAACGATTTGAAGTAATAGAAGACCTCAAGAGCTACAGGTTTCATGCTTAAATCATATACAAATTTATTCGGCATTGTTCTCTTTTAAAATTATGTTATGTGTTGCTTAGCACGTATAATTATAGAATGTTATACACAACGTTTTTCGAGCTTTACTAAAGCCTTAAGATATAGAGATATCTTGAAAAAGTTCAACGACAACCCCATTATGGCCATTGGCCACTAGGATGTTTGCATGTAAAGACAAACTAGAGGGATCGGGAAATGACTTTTTTGGAGCCATTAACCCCATTTTATACTTGGTTACATGACAATAAAAAAGCTGATATGGGAAGTACAAATAATGGTAAGACCGTAAGTATACAAAATAATTTGTAAGCGATATCACTAGAGTTAGTGAACATATGTAAACTTAGTGCTATGTTCAAGCTTGTGATGACCGATAGGTCATTTTGAGTTTTAACGTTTATTTTTATATTTCGAGACATTGAATAGTTCTGTTTAATATTCTTCGATTTACATGCTAGTCTGTGTGTTTTTTCGAAAAAATTTTATGTGAAAAATTGAAGAAAATGTGAATCTTAACCTTAAAAATGATTTGAGTTTTTTATGGTCAAAATTTTGTGTAAACAGACCCATATTAGTATTTTGACAATCCTGGTGAATCCGTATCGCGATTTGAAATTTGGGCGTGTGCCCGGAATTGAATTCGGAAGTCCCTTACTTGATTTAACGTGATTTGTTGAAAATTAGTTATCTGAAGGTTTAAAGAATTATTAAGTTTGACCGTAGGTTGACTTTACTGTTATCGGGTTGAGATTTTGGTTCTGGAACTTGGAATAGGTTCATTTCACTATTTATGACGTGTTTGTAAAATTTGGTACAAAACGGAGTTGATTTGACGTGATTCGGACGTCCGGTTATAAACTTGAAAGTTCTTAAATTTTATTAAAAATTTCATATATTTTGATGTCCGATTCGTGGTTTTAGGTGTTATATTGGTCTTTTGATCACACGAGCGAGTTCATATGATATTATTACACTTATGTGTATGTTTGGTTTGGAGCCCGATGGGCTCGGGTGAGTTTCAGATAGGATACAGAGCGATTTTTGGACTTAGACATCTGCTGGTTTTGCTGTTGCTGGTGTCTGACATTTTATGCTTCGCGATCGCGAAAGGGATACTGGGGCAGGGGCAAAATTTCTTCATCGCAAACGGATGGCTGGGTCGCGAACGTGAAGAATTGGGGGTTTACCCTTCGCGAAAGCGACTCATAAGTGAAAATTTTGAATGCTTATTAGCGTCTTTTAGCTTTTATTTTAGTCCAAAAGCATTTAATTGTGTTCCCGAAATTAATAAAATTGTGTGAAATTGCAGGAATGCTGGAAGTTGATTTTTCGAGATGAAATCCGACTCAAAAAGGAGTAGTCTGAAGCACAAGAAAATAAAGGGTGCAGAAGCACAAATGTGCGGTCCGCCAAAGGAATTTTGCGGCCGCAGAAGAAATTGCGGACTGCACAATTCCATCTGCGACCGCAAACTAAGAGAAAGAATTTAGCAGAAATGTGCGCAAAGTACGGACCGCACATGAGTTGTGCGGCCACAAAGTTGGGCTACGAGTCGAAAATCAGAGAGTATACAAAAAGACCAAGTCCGGGAGCCTCTATGAATTGCGGACCGCACAAGAATTGTGCGGTCGCAGAAGAATTTCCTTGAGGCCGCAGTCCTAATTGTGCGGACCGCAGAAGATTTGCCTTGCGGCCGTAACCTAGAAATGTGCGGCCGCAGAACTCCACTTCTTGCTAGACGAAGAAATCTACGGACCGCACATGGAATTATGCGGTCGCAGGTATTTTTGTCCGAGATTTTCAGCCTTGTATAAATAGATGAGTTTCACAAAATTAGGTTAAGTTTGAACCTCTAAAGTTGCTGTAGCCGTTTTTCCTTACTACTTTAGGAAATTAGGTTAAGTTTGAACCTCTAAAATCACTCTCTGACCGAGAGGTATTGAGTGGGTAATCTAGAGTTGAGAGCTATAATATACCCCAATCAATAAAACAAGCATTAATATTTTTATTCCATTAGGAAAATACCTAGCTTATGGTCATAGCCCTAGGTCTTTTACCCATTTGGAAAAACCCTAAAAATAATTATCTCTAGTCTACTTTCTTGATCTTGCAATTATTATTAATAGTAGAAATAGAAAACAAATCTCGGTTGTGGAAGTGCAATTTAGATAATCCAATTGCTCATTTGGAATATATACCCCTAACTCCCATCTTAGCTCCAAGTGGATTCGACCTCGACTCCTAGTTGGGTATTTATTATTGCATATGACCGTTTCATATCTCTATCGAGGTGTGCTTTGGACATGATCAATTTTTGATGCCATTGCCGGGGAGTTAAAAATTGTGTTAGCTATATATTTGGGTGTGTTTTTGGAATATCTTCTTTTCCTTCCGTGTTACTAACTTGTTAGAAAAATCGTAGGTACAACCATGGCAAACAATGAGCTCGGAAATATTACTTTGGGGATGTGGACGTCGAGGATGAGCTAGTTGATGAGGTTCCTCTTAAACCTCAAGCGAATAGAAGAGGCCGAGTGCCTCATGATAATGTCCCCGCTCCACCTCTACCTCCACCACGAGCGGCTCCACACTGGGTGTTACCGAATGAAGGATATGCTAGTGCAATAGTCCCTCCCCGTATTAGAGCGGACAACTTTCAAATCACCAATGTGATTCTCACTTTGCTAGAGCTTCGGGAGTTTCTTCACCGGTGCTCCAAGTCTAAATGCATACAGACATTTGAAGGGGTTTGTGGACACGTGTTGGAAGAGAAAACAAACAAATGTATCCGAGGATGCATTGAGGCTAAAGCTTTTTCCCTTCTCTCTATGAGGAAAAGCTTTAGATTGGTTGGAATGTTTAACAAACCATTCCATTCATCAAAGGAGACTCAATGAGGTTATGCAAGAAGTTGTCAAAAAGGAGATTATCAAGTGGTTGGATGCCGGGGTTGTCTACCCCGTTTTCGATAGTTCATGGACTTCTTCGGTTCAATATCTCCCGAAGAAGGAGGCATGACGGTGGTCACCAGTGACAAGAATGAGTTGATTCCTACAAGAATGGTGACCAGTTGGAGAGTGTGTATGGACTATCGCAAGCTCAACAAAGTCACAAGGAAGAATCATTTTCCACTTCTCTTCTTAGATCAAATGCTTGATAGATTGGACGGTCGTGCTTTCTATTAATTTCTTGATGGGCATTCGAGCTACAATCAAATACTTATTGCTCCGGAGGATCAAGAGAAAATAACTTTTACATGTCCATATGTTACTTTCTCCTTCAAACGGATGCCATTTGGTTTGTGCAAATGCATCGGCAACTTTTCAAAGGTGTATGATGGCTATTTTCACGGACATGGTGGATGGCTACCTTGAAGTTTTCATGGATGACTTCTCGGTGGTTGGAGATTATTTTGATGATTGTCTTGCAAATTTAGATAAAGTGTTGGCAAGATGTGAAGAAACAAATTTAGTGCTCAATTGGGAGAAGTGTCATTTCATGGTTAGGAAGGCATTATCCTTGGCCACAAAATCTCAAAGAATGGAATTGAAGTTGACAAGGAAAAGATTGAGGTGATTTCTAAACTTCAACCTCCATCTTCGGTGAAGGGTGTGCGGAGTTTCTTAGGCCACGCGGGATTTTACCAATGGTTCATCAAAGATTTCTCTAAGGTGGTAAACCCGTTGTGCAAACCTTTTGAGAAGGATGCTAAGTTCAACTTCGATGATGATTGCATGCGAGGTTGTGAATTGTTAAAGTTCAAGTTGACAACTACTCCCATCATCACCGCTCCAAATTGGAGTGTCCCTTTTGAACTCATGTGTGATGCAAGTGACGTAGCGGTTGGGGATGTTTTGGGGAAACACATCAACAAGATTTTTCACCTGGTCTACTATGCTAGTAAGACCATGAATAGTGCCAAAGTCAACTATCTCGTTACGGAGAAAGAGCTCAGCTCCTTGCCATTGTGTTTGCAATTGAGAAGTTTCCCCCGTACTTGATGGGTGCAAAGGTCATTGTCCACATGGATCATGCGGCACTTCGTTAGCTTATGAGAAAGAAATATTCCAAAGCTCATTTGATAAGATGGTGCTTTTGTTTCAAGAGTTTGATATTGACATTTAAAATAGAAAACTGAGTGAAAAACAAGTGGCGGACCACTTGTCTCGTTTGGAGGAGGAGGGAAGGCCGCATGATGGCCTTCAAATCAATTACTCCTTTGTCGATGAGCAACTCTTGGCTATTTCAATGAAAGAGTTGCCATGGTTCGTAGATCTAGCAAATTTTCTTATATGTGGAATCATCCCGGATGAGTTCTCTTCAAACCAAAGGAAGAAACTCAAACGGTATTGTCAAGATTATTATTGGGATGAACCATACCTTTTCCAGATTTGTACGGATGGGGTGATTAGAAGATGTGTACTAGAAGAAGAGCAAGGTGAAATTCTTGGGGCTTGTCATTCTTTTCCATATGGTGGTCATCATGGTGGAGCAAGAACGGCGGCTAAAGTACTAAGTTGCGGTTTCTATTGGCCCGCTCTTTACAAGGATGCTAGTGAGCTAGTGAAAAGATTCGATGAATGTCAACTGGCCGGTGGAATCTCAAAGAAAAATGAAATGCCTCTCACTACCATCTTGGAGATTGATATTTTTTATGTGTGGGGTATTGACTGAATGGGTCCTTTTTTGAGTTCTTGTGGAAACACCTACATCTTGGTCGCAGTTGATTATGTGTCCAAATGTGTTGAGGTCGTTGCTCTACCCAACAATGAGGCGAGAAGTGTGGTGGCATTATTGAAGAGGAATATTTTCACATGGTTTGGTACTCCACGGGCTATTATAAGCGATGGGGGGGTCACATTTTTGCAACAAGGCTTTTAAAACTTTGCTTAGCAAGTATGTTGTTACTCATAAAGTCACGACTCCCTATCATCCACAAGCTAGCGGTCAAGTGAAAGTCTCCAACGGGGAGATAAAGAGTATTTTTTCCAAAATAGTGAATGCTAACCGGACAGATTGGTCCAAGAATCTTGGTGATGCATTATGGGCTTATCAAACGTCTTACAAAACACCTATCGGAATGTCGCCATACCGGTTGGTGTTCGGAAAAGCTTGTCATCTTCTGGTGGAACTTGAGCACAAAACTATGTGTGCTCTAAAGAAGTTGAATCTTGATTGGAATGTAGCCGCTAACTTGAGGGATGCATATTTAAATAAATTGGATGAGTTCCGGTACCATGCTTATGCAAGTTCGTCCTTGTACAAAGAAAAGATGAAATATCTTCATGACAAATACATCTGGAACAAAGAGCTCAAGGTGGGCGATCTTGTGTTGTTGTTTAACTCAAGGTTGAGGATGTTTCCTGGGAAGCTAAAGTCTAAATGGAGCGGTCCTTTTGAAATTATGGGTGTGACACCTTTTGGTGCATTGGACATGAAGAACAAAACCAATGAAGTATTCCGAGTCAATAGTCACCGGGTGAAACACTATTTGGGAAAAGTTGGAGATAGCCACGTCGTGGTGGTCATTCATTTCAACTGATGGTATTTTGCGACGTGCCGCGATGTTAAATCGGGGGCTTCTTGGGAGGCAATCCATGTTTCTTTTCATCTTTTGCAGTTAGGTATTATTGTTGTGCTAACTTGATTTGAAGTGTGCTACATGGATGAGTGTGGCTTAGAGTAATTGTGGACAGAAATCTGGCTAAGTGTTGCAAGAATTGCGGACCGCAATTGAATTGTGCGGATCACTCATTTATAGTTGCTGTAGCAAAAGTGCACTACGGCCGCACAAGTATCTTACGGACCACAGACAAGATGCCAACTTAAGCTCACCAGGTAACAGAGTGCGGACCACACATGAAATTGTGCGGCCGCACTCGCCCCTCTTTCCCTTAGAAAACCAAGTAATATAAATAGAGGGCTAAGGGAAATTGTTACGTTTTTCCCTCTCTCAGCACAAACACAGTAATCTTTTGAAATTTCTTGGTAAATATGTATGTACACACATACAACATCTTTGATCAGTCATTCCGCACACTAATTCATCCGGTATGCTTCAATTTATTGTTAATTATTTTTCTTTTAATTTGTAGATTTTTAGTCATTTTAGGCCATTTGTCAATAGAATTTAATTGTGCATTCATGTGCGGGTAAATCTGTAGTGGGTTAACTAATACATGCTCTATGGGTACTGGGTCAACATATTTTCATGCCTCTATGCTATTGCTATTTCAAAATTTGCATAAAATTGAAAAACTTAGATAGAAAAATTGACTGTTCGTAGTTTTTGCCTTCTGTGGCCGCACCTCAAAATTGTGCGGTCCACAGATAGTGTTTTTAGAGCAACATAGTGAAAGAAGGGATCTACGACTGCAATATAAACGTGCGGACCGCAGATTTTCCATCGCGGCCACAAGACAACCCTTTTACTGTCATCATAGAGTCTACACTTTTTGACTCAATTCTGCGGTCGTAGGTTTAACTGTGCGGACTGCAGAAAATAGGTTGTTGCCGCACATCAGCCAATTCTTTGTCATGAGAGAGCTGACACTTTTTGCGATTCAGAGGTGCGGCTGCAAGTGTAATTTTGCGGACCAAGATACATCAGTTTAGAACATCCCCGGTGATGGTAGATGAGGAGATGCTATAGGTGTCAACCTTGGAAGGTCGAAGAAGAAAGAGGTCTGGGAGGATCGTTTTGTCAGCTTGACTGCCATCACCAGCTTTCGTACTTGGTGGACAGTGAAGAAAGTTTAGCCTCCTACCATTGCAGGCCAGTCTGATGAGCCAACTATGGTAGATTTTGATGTTGTTGTTCCATACACTTCGGCTGAGCCTTCTTCAAGTGCCGCAGCTATGCCTCTGCCATCATCCATAGCCCCTTCTGCAGTTCCTGCTGCAGCTTCCATTTTGGCTTTGAAGCCAGTGCCCATGCCTACTACCCCACTTTTTGCGCTGCGAGTCTCCCAGACATTGGCAAGCCTCAACAACTGGATGCGTACATCAACTACAAAGTTGTTTGACTTATCCAGTACTGTTGCAGCACAGTCTCCTGCTCAGGCACATTAGTTTCCCCTGATAGTTGAGGAGACAGTGAAGAATATCCTAGAGAACCAGGACACCATTATAGTGACCTTGGTGCAGCACGAGTTAGTGATCAAAGAGCTGGGAAAAGAAGTAAAAAAGATGAGAAAGTCCAAAGCCAGCAAGAAGTCAGTAGACAAGCTCCAGAGACAGGTGACCAGGCTTGCTACAGCCGGAGATCTGCCATTTGATATGCTGATTGACCCACACCATTCAGGCCCAGATCCTACAACACCAACAGCACCAGTGGCACCAACTGGCCAGTCTGAGGAGCCAGACCTTACTGCCGACACTACCGAGGCAGTGCGTCAGATGTTCACCAACCCATATTGATCGTATTTGATACATTCTGAGACAATTGGCCTGTAATAACTTGATATTATTCTCTTTTCTTCTTCTTATGTGTATATTCTCTCTCTTTCTCTCATTATGTACATTCATTCTATCTTCAGTAGTTTTTGCTTAGTATCTTTTTTATTTTTGTTTCTTTTTTAGTTCTTTGATTGATTTAGTAACTTCTTTGTTTGATTTAGTAGCTTCTTTTTATGTTTTAGTAGATAATAAGTCTTTGGGTTTCTTAATGTCACGGTTCTTTCCAAAGGTAGTTGTTGTATGAACCGGGTGACTTATCCCAACAATGGATGGCGTGACAACCTTCTTAAGGGAATGGGTCTGTTTTTGGTGTTTAGGTAATAATAGTAGTAGTAATGAATAAAAAGACATAATTAAGTCATTCTCGAAGAGTCAAACATGCTTCAATTGGTACCAACACACTTAACCACGTGCTTATGGTTAAATATAAGGTGTCTGAAAGAAATAGCTCTAGTTAGTGACTTCGTGACTCTTGTGTTGACTTTGGCAATCATCGAGTGGTTTAATTAGACCATAGTGATGTTTAAACTTGAATGTGGTCGTTGTGGGCCCTCGACTCTATCTTCTTTAACAATCCGATTTCGTGAGGGGTGAGATGAATTGTTTCTAGTCCAAGTATCCGTGCAAAGGGTCTAGAACTTGCCCCGAATATGTTTCAAGTCGAAATCATAAGTTTGTTTGGTTTGAAAAGTGATTGTAGGCCCTCCTTGGCCCTTTTGAGTCGTCTATTGCCAAACAATGTCATTATCCCTAGTCAACCCCTTTGAGCCTCTAGCCTTTCTCATTTTATAACCATGTTACAAGCCTTTACCCATTTTGTCGTGACCCTATCTTGGAACCCGAGCTTTCCTTAACACTCTTGTGTAACAAAGGGCTAAAAATGTAAGTTTGGGGGGAGAGACGAGGAACTTGAAAAAGGTATCAAGGCACAAAATGAGAAAATATATGATCTCAATGAGAAGAGAAGGAAGAAAAGAAAAGAACAAAAAGAAAGATACAAAAACGTGAATAAGCGAAAGGGTTGAAGGTATTGAAAAAGAGTTAATGATCCCAAACATGGACAAATCAAAAATGGAGAAAAGAATGAAATGATCAAGAAAGAGTGATGTTAAGTCTCTCTAGTCCCTAATGAAAAGAAAGTGCCTCTAAGAATTGGCAAAGTGTGAGCCGAAAAATGAAAAAATGGAGTGCTTAAGGAAAGGTGTAACCACTCACCCATATTGTATCCAACCCTAATCCAAAAGCCTTCATTACATCCTGAAAGAAGTCCTACATGATTTCAAGCCGAGTGAGATTATATAAGTGGCAATCTACATGAGGGGCAAGCCTATGGTACTTGAAGCCGTACTTGCGACATTCTCTTGAGAGAGATGAGTGAACCTTTCATAAATCTTTGGATTGAGTGCTAAACTTCTTAAGTGAGCTAGGCAAATGGAAAGTAGAGAAGGAAGACTTTGGAGTCCACCATGACCTATATGATAGAGCAAGAGTCCTTGATGAGTAAAGTCAATTCTTGAAGATCGAATGTCACATTAGAACTATATGTGCATGAATTTTTAACTTGTCGCCTTGTTAATAATACATGAGTAATGTGGGTAATTGTTGGTCCCAACTGATGTGTGGATAGCTCACCTTTGACTAGCTGAAATTTTCCTTAACTTTTGGAGGTGGGAACTAATTTTTTTTCTTGAGGACAAGCAAAGATTTAAGTTTGGGAGAATTGATAAGTGGAGATTGTGACTGCTTATTAGCGCCTTTTAGCTTTTGTTTTAGTCCAGAAGCATTTAATTGTGTTCCCGAACCTAATAAAATTATGTGAAATTGCAGGAATGCTGGAAGTTGGTTTCCTAAGATGAAATCTGACTCAAATAGGAGTAGTCCAAACCACAAGGAATTAAAGAGTGCAGAAGCATAAATGTGCGGTCTGCAAAAGGAATTATGCGGCCGCAAAAGAAATTGCGGACCGCAAAATTCCATCTGCGACCGCAAACCAAGAGGAAGTATTTAGAAAAAATATGCACAAAGTGCGGACCGCACATGAAGACCTTGGTAATTAGGCAACCAAGACCCACCTCTATGAGATTGCAAATGGCCGATCATACTATGAAGAGACCTTTGGGAGTGACTGAATATATCTTGGTACGTGTTGATAAATTCATTCTTCCGGCGGATATTGTTATTCTAGATTGAGAAGTTGATTATGAGGTGCCGATAATTCTTGGAAGACCTTTCCTTGCTACGGGGAAGGCTCTTTGTGATGTTGAAGTTGGAGAACTCACTTTCCGGGTTAGTGATGAATAAGTGGTGTGCCATGTGTGTAAGTCCATGCGGCAACCAAATAGTAATGAGGTGTGCTCTTTTATGGACTTGGTAACCGATGTTATTGTTGATGATACGAGTGCCACAATCAATGTTGGTGATATGTTGGAGGCCATCTTGCTCAATTTTGATGATGACGAGATAGATGGCTTCATGGAATGTGTGAACTCATTGCAAGGAATGGGGTCGTAAAATTATGCACCCCAGAAATTATCATTGTATCTTGCAAATAGGATAAATCACCAACATTGATTGTGGCACGAGGGTAAATGGGTAATTGAATTTTGGTCTGAATCTCGAATTTTGACCAAGCGATCCCGGGGTTGACCTTTGTTGAATTTTTCCAAAACATTAAAGATTGAATCGTTTTCACTCGTTGGTAGTTTATAAAGCATATTTTGAATTGTTTGAACTATATTTGGTTAGATTCGATTGGCTTAAAGACGAATTTTAGAGGAAAGGTCCCGATTGAGCTTTGAGTTGATTGCAGAGCGAGGTAAGTGTCGTGGTTAACCTTGACTTGAGGAATTAGGACTTGTTAGTCTATTTGCTACGTGTTTTGTGTGTGGGAACAGTGTATATGTGAGGTGAAAAGTACCTATATGTTGTAATTGGTTTAAAGTATGCGGGTGAAACTTATTTCTTTGTGTTTTATTGCATTGTTAATTATGATATCTATGCGTAAGTTAGGTTATTAGTTCTTTGATTATTCGTTTCATAATTATTTCTTATGTCATAGTTGTTGAATATTTTTGGAAGTTGAAGCTTGGTGTCTCGGCATCATATTTGACGTTAAATATATTCTCTGCATTATTTATTTCTTGAATTTATTTATTCATTATTACATGGTGAGGACGAGAGTAAAAGCACGAAGGATGATGCCGTGCCATTTATTTCATTTATTCATTATTACATGGTGAGGACAAGAGTAAAAGCACGAAGGGTGATGCCGTGTCATTTATTTTATTTATTCATTATCACATGGTGAGGAAGAGAGTAAAAGCACGAATGCCGTGCAATTTAACTCATTTATTTATTATTACAGGCTGAGGAAGAGAGTAAAAGCATGAAGGGTGATGTTGTGCCATTCATCTCATTTATTTATTATTACATGGTAAGGATGAGAGTAAAAGCACGAAGGGTGATGCTGTGCCATTTTTATATCATTGGTTTATCTGATTTCATTGGTTGATGATTTACTTGGCTATTCCGTGATTTCATACATGTTGCAGCTGTTATATTTGCCCTATTTTGCATGTCCCCTCCCAGTTTATACATTACCATTCTCTATTATATTGTTGCTTTATATATACTTGTACAAGTTATTTATGTAGGTGTCCTGTCATAGCCTCGTCACAACCTTATCTAGGTTAGGCTCGATACGTACGGAGTACATTGGGTCGGTTTACTCATAATACACTTCTACAGATCTTATGCAGATGCTGGTATTGATCTCCGCAGTGCATGATGTGCATCAACTTGGATCACTGCTTACAGAGACTCAAGGTAAATCTGCTGGCGTCCACAAACCTTGAAGTCCCGTTCCTCTTTCCCACTTTTATTGTTCATTTCCTTCAAAACAGTGTATTTATTTCAGACTTTATTTGTATATTTATAGTTGCTTGTGTACACGTGACTCTGGATCTTTGTGAGTAGATATTATCATGTGACTTATATTAGCACTATGTTATATTGGGTTTCAACAAATCTCTCAAGCTCTAAATTCTCATCCTAATAAGGCACTACCAAGTGATACGGTGGAAAATCCAAAGGGTGGAAATAACACAGGGCATGCCATGGCCGTTACTACAAGAAGTGGAAGAGGTGGAATGCACCCACCTCAAGTCAAAAGAAACTTTTGGATGATGACAAAGTGGTGAAAGAAGAAGAGGTCCCGAACAATGTGGTGCAATCAAATGATGAAGTTTTGATTGATATTGATGATAGTGTGGAAGTGACTCAAGAGGAGGTGAACCCGTCTAGGGATCACATTATTGACATACCAGAGCCGGTAGTACAAAAGGCTAAGGCACCATTTCCTAAGCCTCCACCTCCTTACCCTCAAAGACTTGCCAAACAAAATGGCGAGAATCAATTCAAAAAGTTCATTCAAACGATGAAGAGTCTCTCAATCAATGTGCTATTAGTTGAAGCTTTGGAACTAATACCCAGTTATGCCAAGTTTATGAATGATCTCGTGACAAAGAAACGGTCAATGAATTTTGAAACTATCAAAGTCACTCATCAAGTGAGTGCAAATGTGCATTTAATGGCTCCTAAGTTAGAGGATCTCGGTGGTTTCACGATTCCTTGTACAATTGGAAGCGTCAAGTTTGCTAAACTCTTTGTGAGCTTGGGGTGAGTATCAATTTGATACCCTATTAGGTTTTCAAGACCTTGGGAATTGGGAAACCAAGACCCACCTCAATGAGATTGCAAATGGCCGATCATACTATGCAGAGACCTTTGGGAGTGATTGAAGATGTCTTGGTTCGTGTTGATAAATTCATTCTTCCGGCGGATTTTGTTATTCTAGATTGTGAAGTTAATTATGATGTGTCGATTATTCTTGAAAGACCTTTCCTTGCTACGGGGAAGGCTCTTTGTGATGTTAAAGCCGGAGAATTTACTTTCCGGGTTGGTGATGAAAAAGTGGTGTTCCATATGTGTAAGTCCATGCGACAACAAAATAGTAATGAGGTGTGCTCTTATATGGACTTGGTGACCGATGTTATTGTTGATAATATGAGTGCTACAATCAATGTTGATGATATGTTATAGGCCGTCTTGCTCAACTTTGATAATGGCGAGATGGATGGCTTCATGGAATATGTGAACTCTTTGCAAGGAATGGGGTCGTATAATTATACACCCCAGAAATGATCATTGTATCTTGAAAATAGGACAAATCACCAACATTGATTGTGGCACGGGGGTGAATGGGTAATTGAGTTTTGGTCCAAATCTCGAATTTTGACCAAGCGATCCCGGGGTTGACTTTTGTTGACTTTTTCAAAATCATTAAAGATTGAATCGTTTTCACTCGTGGGTAGTTTATAAAGCTTATTTTGAATTATTTGAACTATATTTGGTTAGATTCGATTGGCTTAAAGACGAATTTTAGAGGAAAGGCCCCGGTTGAGCTTTAAGTTGATTGCGGAGCGAGGTAAGTATCGTGGTTAACCTTGACTTGAGGAATTAGGACTTGTTAGTCTATTTGTTACGTGTTTTGTGTGTGGGAACAGTGTATATGTGAGGTGACGAGTACATATATATTTTAATTGGGTTAAAGCATGTGGGTGGAACTTCTCTCTTTATGTTTTATTGCATTGTTAATTATGATATCTAAGTGTAGGTTAGGTTATTAGTTCTTTGATTATTCTTTTCATAATTATTACTTATTTCATAGTTGTTGAATATTTATGGAAGTTGAAGCTCGGTATCTTGGCATCATATTTGACATTAAATATATTCTTTGCATTATTTATTTCTTGAATTCATTTATTCATTATTACATGGTGAGGACGAGAATAAAAGCACAAAGGGTGATGTCATGGTATTTATTTCATTTATTCATTATTACATGGTGAGGACAAGAATAAAAGCACGAAGGGTGATGCCATGCCATTTATTTTATTTATTCATTATCACATGGTGAGGAAGAGAGTAAAAGCACGAATGATGTGCAATTTATCTCATTTATTTATTATTACAGGGTGAGGAAAAGAGTAATAGCATGAAGGGTGATGTCGTACCATTCATCTCATTTATTTATTATTATATGATAAGGATGAGAGTAAAAGCACGAAGGGTGATGCTATGTCATTTTCATATCATTGGTTTATCTGATTTCATTGGTTGATGATTTACTTGTCTATTCCGTGATTTCATACATGTCGCAACTCTTATATTTGCCCATTTTGCATGTCCCCTCCCAGTTTGTACGTTACCATTCTCTGTTATATTATTGCTTTATATATACTTGTACAAGTTATTTACGTAGGTGTCCTGTCATAGCCTCGTCACAACCTCGTCGAGGTTAGGCTCGACACTTACGGAGTACATTGGGTCGGTTTACTCATAATTCACTTCTACACAACTTGGGTAGATGCTGGTATTGATCCCCGCGGTGCATGATGCGTGTCAGCTTGGATCACTACTTACGGAGACTGGATATAGATCTGTTGGCGTCCACAAACCTTGAAGTCCCCTTCCTCTTTCCCACTTTTACTATTTATTTCCTTCGAAACAATGTATTTATTTCAGACTCTATTTGTAAATTTCTAGTTGCTTGTGTACACGTGACTCTGGATCTTTGGGAGTAGATATTATCGCGTGACTTATATTAGTACTGTGTTATATTGGATTTCAATTTCTTGTTGTATGTCATCAGTATGTTTTTTACTGTTTAAAATTGGCTATTTAATTATCTCACGTCAGCTTGCCTAGCAAGTGGATGTTAGGCGCCATCACGACACCGAGTTTGGGCGCCATCACGACCCCGAGGTTGGGATTACGGGTCGTGACAAGTTGGTATTAGATAACTAGGTTGCCTAGGTCACACGAGTCATGAGCAAGCTTAGTAGAGTTTGGAGGATCGGTACAAAGACGTCTGTAATTATCTTGTAGAGGCTATAGAGTTTTAGGAAATATTTCAATTCTTTCCTTCTCTATCGTGCGATTTTATTCTATCATTGATGATTGAACCATTCTATTCTTGTTCTCTCGCAAATGGCGAGAACACGCACAACATATGCAGTCGGGCAGGAGCCGGAGCCCCCTGTGGCAGCTACTACCAGGGGCAGAGGCCGAGGCCGAGGCAGAGGCATAGCTCAGCTTAGAGCTCGAGTAGCAGCACCCACAGTGGAGCCTCAGATTGATCATGAGGAGGAGGTTCCAGCTCAGACCATACCCATCGGACCAACTCAGGTCCCGGAAGGATTAATAGCCACTCCAGTGCTTCAAGATACTCTAGTCCACTTGGTGAGCCTTATGGAGAGTGTGCCCAGACCGGTGTATTTGTTGTGGCACCAACCATCTATCTGGCTGGGGGAGAAGCACAGACTCTCGCTACTCATACCCTGGAGCAGGTGGCTCCCTTGTATTAGACTCCAGCATCTCAGCCAGTTGGGGCGGTTCAGCTGGTTGCTGCGGCACGGCCAGTAATAGGCCCACTATGTCTTCTGAGGCCTTGTTAAGGCTGGATTAATTTACCAAGCTCTTTCCTGTTCATTTTAGCGGTGCACCTTCTGAGGACCTAGAGGATTGTCTTCGCATTTTCTCTTGTCTTTGGCCAGTATCTCTGCAAAAGATTCATGTAGGATTTTGATGTTGAAGGCAAAATCCTGTGAAGTAAGAAAAGTATTTTTGTCTTGAATCCCAATTGAGTTCCACCAGTCTCTAAGGATTCCTGAGAACCGCGAAGTTAGTTCTGACAGGATGATATACTTTTCTCGTTCAACCAAATATTTTGTCACCATCCAAGTATAGAAGTCTTGGGTCGATTTTGCAGTGTTCCAGATGACCGGTTCTGCCAAGATATGGTGGAGAGATTATGTGTTGACTAGACCAGCTGGTTCACCTTCACTTACATGGGATCAATTTTCACAACTATTTCTAGAGAAGTTCATTCCTTTCACTCTGAGAAAGGATTACCACAGGCAGTTTGAGTGTCTTCAATAGGGTAGCATGACTATTACCCAGTATGAGACTCGATTTGTGGACCTAGATCGCCACACCATTATCTTGCTCCCTACTGAGAGGGAGAGAGTGAGGAGATTCATTGACGGGCTCACTTTCACTATTAGGCTACAAATGGCCAAGGAGGCCGGAGCTGATATTTCTTTTCAGAGGGTCGTGGAGATTGCTAGACGGATCGAGATGGTGTGTGGTCAGGAGAAGGGGCCGGTATCTGATAAGAGGCATCACCATTTTAGTGGTTTTAGTGGTACCTCGTCTAGAGGCAGGGGTGCTTTTGGTAGAGGCCATCCTCCCGGGCACTTCAAGCATCCCATGGTGCGTCGGGTAGTCGTGGTCCTTATGTATCTCATCCAGAGCAGATAGCCTACTGTGCACCATTAGCTCCTATTAGTGCACCTCCGATCCAGAGTTATCAGAGTGGTTATCCATGTCGACAGGACCAGCTCTAGGGCCAACAGTCACAATAGCCGAGGGCTTATATTTTTGGAGATCCGAGGCACTTTTCTAGATTTTGCCCCAAATCACAGAGCGGCATGCACCAGCAGGGTTCTTGAGACATGGTTCCGACACCGGTTGCTTCATCGCCCGCTCAGCCAGCTAGAGGCGCGGGTCAAGCTGCCAGAGGTGGAGATCAGGCCATTAGAGGTGATGGTCAAGCAGTTAGAGGTAGATGCCAGCTAGCTAGAGGTTGTCCGAGGGGCGAAGGTCAGAATGGTGGGGCGCAGCCTTATTTTTATGCATTCCTGGCTAGACCTGAGGTCGAGTCATCTGACGCCATCATCACAGGTATTGTTCCAATTTGCCATAGAGATGCTTCAGTCCTATTTTGCTTTATATCTGGTTGTGCCTCGTGATTCTTTGAGTTCTCCTATGTATGTGTCCACGCCTGTAGGAGATTCTATTATTGTAGATCGTGTCTATCACTCGTGTGTGATTACTATTGGGAGGGTTGATACTAGTGTATATATCCTACTTCTTGATATGGTGAACTTTGATGTTATTTTTGGAATTGATTGGTTATCACTATATCATGCTATATTGGACTGTCACGCCAAGATGGTGACCTTAGCCATGCCGGAGTTATCTCGATTAGAGTTGAGAGGGACTTTTGGTCATTCTACCAGCAAGTTTATTTCTTACGTGAAGACTCGGCGTATGGTTGGGAAGGGATGTTTAGCTTATTAGCCTATATTCGCGATTCTAGTGTGGAGGTTCCTTCCATAGATTTGGTACCAGTTGTGCGCGAGTTTCCAGAGGTGTTTCCTACAAATCTATCGGGGATGCCACCCGACAGAGATATTGACTTCTGTACTGATTTGGCTCCGGGCACTCAGCCAATTTCTATTCCACCATTCCGTATGGCCCCGCCGGAGTTGAAGGAGCAGTTGCAAGATTTTCTTGATAAGGGATTCATTAGATCTAGTGTTTCACCTTGGGGTGCTCCCTTATTTTGCGTGAAGAAGAAGGATGGTTTGATGAGGATGTGTATAGACTATCAACAGTTGAACAAAGTCACCATCAGTTATATGCCAAGTTTTCAAAGTGTGAGTTTTGGTTGGATTCAGTTGCATATTTTGGGGCAAGTTGTATCGGCTGAGGGAATTAAAGTGGATCCTAAGAAAATTGAGGTGGTTCAGAACTGGCCTAGACCTACTTCAGCTACAGAGATTTGGAGTTTTCTGGGTTTGGCGGGTTATTATCGTCAATTCGTGGAGGCTTTTTATCCATAGCAGCCCCATTGACTAGATTGATCTAGAAAGGTGCTCCGATTAGGTGGTCCGATGAGTGTGAGTTTAGCTTTGAGAAGCTCAAAAATGCTTTGACTATGGTGGCAGTGTTGGTGTTGCTCACAGGTTCAGGATCCTTCATGGTGTATTGTGATGCATCGCATATTAGGCTCGGTGCAGTATTGATCCAGGATGGCAGGGTGATTGCATACGCGTCATGGCAGTTGAAGGTTCATAAGAAGAATTACCATGTTCATGACCTAGAGGTTGCAGCCATTGTTCATGCATTGAAGATTTGGAGGCATTACCTCTATGGCGTGTCATGTGAGGTGCTCACGGATCATCGAAGTCTACAGTACTTGTTCAAGAAAAAGGATCTCAACTTGAGGTAGAAGAGGTAGTTGGAGCTGTTGAAAGACTATGATATCACCATTTTGTATCATCCTAAAAAGGCCAATGTGGTGGCCGATGCCTTGAGTAAAGAGGCTGTGAGTATGGGTAGCCTTGCATATATTATGGTTGGTGAGAGACCGCTTGCAATAAATGATCGGGCCTTGGCCAATCAGTTCGTGAGGTTAGATGTTTCGGAGCCCAGTCATGTTCTAGCTTACACGGTCTCTTGGTCTTCTTTGTATGAGCACATCAGAGAGCGTCAGTAAACCCCCATTTGCTCGTCCTTAAGGACATAGTGCGGCATGGTGGTGCCAAGCAGGTTACTATTAGAGATGGTGGGATGTTGCGGATGCAGGGTCGGATTTGTGTGGCCAATGTAGACGGACTTCGTGAGTTGATTCCTGAGGAGGCCCATAGTTCGCGGTATTCCATTCATCCGGGTGCTGCCAAGATGTATCGGGATTTGCGACATCATTATTGGTAGAGAAGGATAAAGAAGAATATAGTTGCATATATGACTCGATGTTTGAATTGTCAGCAAGTAAAGTACGAACATCAGATGCCTGGCGGTTTGCTTCAGAAGCTTGAGATTCCCGAGTGGAAGTGCGAGCGTATTACCATGGATTTTGTTGTGGGTCTCCCACGGACTTCGAAGAAATTCGACGCAGTATGGGTCATTATGGAAAGGTTGACCAAGTCAGCACATTTCATTCCAGTGGCAGTTACCTATTCTTTAGAGCGATTGGTTGAGATCTATATCCGTGAGATTGTTTTTCTTCATGGTGTGCCAGTGTCTATCATTTTTGATCAGGGTACGCAGTTTACATCGCACTTCTGGAGGGTCGTACAGTGTGAGTTAGGCACACGGGTTGAGTTGAGTACAACATCCCACCCCCAGACGGACAGTCAGTCCGAGCGCACCATTCAGATATTGGAGAATATGCTTCGCGCCTGTGTTATGGATTTCGGGGGTTCCTGGGATTAGTTATTGCCACTTGCGGAGTTTGTCTACAACAACAGCTACTAATCGAGTATTCATATTGCCCCTATGAGGCATTATACGGGAGGTGATGCCATTCGCCAGTTGGTTGGTTTGAGTCGGGAGAGACTCGATTGTTGGGTATCGATTTGGTTCAGGATGCCTTGGAAAAGGTCAAGATGATTCAGGATCGACTTCGCACAGCTCAGTCTAGGCAGAAGAGTTATCCTGATTGTAGAGTTCGGGATGTTTCATTCATGGTTGGAGAGAGGGTTTTGCTTTAGGTTTCACCCATAAAGGGTGTCATGAGGTTCGAAAAGAAGGGCAAGTTGAGCCCTAGGTATATCGGACCCTTTGAGATTCTTGAAAGAGTGGGTGAGGTGGCTTAGAAGCTTGCATTGCCACCTAGTTCATCAGCAGTCCACCAGGTGTTCCATGTCTCCATGCTCCGGAAGTATAACGGTGATCCATCCCATGTGTTAGATTTCAGCTCCGCCCAATTGGACAAGGATTTGACTTATGAGGAGGAGCCGGTTGCCATTCTAGCCCGGCAAATCCGGAAGTTGAGGTCTAAGAGTTATCCTTCAATTAGAGTACAGTGGAGAGGTCAGTCGATCGAGGCAGCCACGTGAGAGTCCGAGTGCAACATGCAGAGTATATACCTACACCTTTTCACCAGTCCAGGTAACTTTCTATAGCTATTCTAGGACGAACGTGTATTTTTAGAGGTGGAGAATGTGATGACCCGATAGGTCATTTTGAGTTTTAACCTTCATTTCTATGTTCCGAGACCTCGAATAGCTTAATTTAGCATTTCTCGATTTACGTGCACAATCCGTTTCTTTTTCCAAAAAATGTTTAGGTGAAAAAATTGAAAATAATATGAATTTTAACCTTAAAAATGATTTGAGTTGACTATGTTCAATATTTTGTGCAAACGGTCCCGAATTAGTACTTTGACGATCCTAGTGGGTCCGTATCATGATTTAGGACTTCGGCGTGTGCCCGCAATTGAATTCAGAAGTCCCTAACTTCAGAAGTCCGTAACTTGACGATCCTTGTGATTTGTTAAAGAATTCCTAAGTTTGACCGTAGGTTAACTTTGTAGTTGACATGTTAGGATTTCAGTTCCGGAACTCAGAATAGATTCATTTCATTATTTATGACTTGTCTGTAAAATTTGGTGCAAAATGAAGTTGATTTGACGTGATTCGGATGTCAGGTTCTAAACTTGAAAGTTCTTAAGTTTCATTGGAAATTTCATACATTTTGATGTCCAATTCGTGCTTCTAGGTGTTATATTGGTGT
The DNA here is from genome assembly GCF_000390325.3 of Nicotiana tomentosiformis. Taxonomy (NCBI): domain Eukaryota; kingdom Viridiplantae; phylum Streptophyta; class Magnoliopsida; order Solanales; family Solanaceae; genus Nicotiana; species Nicotiana tomentosiformis. The sequence goes on along the minus strand of NC_090820.1, from coordinate 32,018,103 downwards.
TTTGATCGTGCGAGCAAGTTCGTATGATGTTATTACACTTGTGTGCATGTTTGGTTTGGAGCCCGAGGGGCTCGGGTGGGTTTCGTATAGGCTACGAAGCGATTTTTGGACTTAGGCATCTGCTGGTTTTGCTATTGCTGGTGCCTAACATTTTGTACTTCGCGATCGCTAAGGTACTCTCACGATTGTGGAGGGGAAACTGGTGCAGGGGTAGAATTTCTTCATCACGAACGCGATGGCTGGGTTGCGAACGTGAAGCATTGGGGGTTTAACCTTTGTGAACGCGACCAGCCTCTCATGAACCCGTAGGGTTGAGGGAACCTAGGAAGGGACATCACTATTACTCTACGTGAATGCGAGTCGTGGCTCGTGAACGTGAAGGCCAGGTGGAGAAGCCTTCACAAATGCTTGAAGAACACCCTGGATGCGTAGGCCATTCTAGCTGATGTGCATCGCGAACGCGTCAGGCCCTTCGCAAACGTGAAGAAGGCCTGACGCCCAGTTAATTAAATATCCCAAAGTCGGGATTTTCTTTATTTTTCATCATCTCCAAGTTTGACCTCGGCCTAGAGGCAATTTTGAAAAGGAATTTCATCCACCACTTCATAGGTTAGTAGATTTTAACTCGTTTTCTTCCATTTCCATTAACACCTTTAATTACTAATCTTTAATCTATGCTCTTGCATGGTAGAAATTAGGAATTTGGGTAGAATTGGAGATTTTTGTAAAATTGATATTTAGACCTCGAATTGAGGTCGGATTTCAAAACGAATGACATAATCGAGCACAGGGGTAAATGCGTAATTGAGTTTTGGTCCGAATCTCGAGTTTTGACCAAGCGGTCCCGGGGTTGACTTTTGTTTACTTTTTCCAAAATCATTAAAGATTGAATCTTTTTCACTTGTGGGTAGTTTCTAAAGCTTATTTTGAATTGCTTGAACTATAGTTTGTTAGATTCGATTGGCTTGGAGGTAAATTTTAGAGAAAAGGCCCCGGTTGAGCTTTGAGTTGATTGCAGAGCGATGTAAGTGTCTTGATTAACCTTGACTTGAGGGATTAGGACTTGTTAGTCTATTTACTACGTGTTTTGTGTGTGGGAAAAATATATATGTGAGGTGACGAGTACTTATACGTTGTAATTGGGTTAAAGCATATGGGTGAAACTTGTTTCTTTATGTTTTATTGCATTGTTAATTATGATATCCATGCTTAGTTAGGTCATTAGTTCTTTGATTATTTGTTTCATAATTATTGCATATTTCATAGTTGTTGAATATTTTTGGAAGTTAAAGCTCGGTATCTCGGCACCATATTTGACGTTAAATATATTCTCCGCATTATTTATTTCTTGAATTCATTTATTCACTATTATATGGTGAGGACGAAAGTAAAAGAACGACGGGTGATGTCGTGCCATTTATTTTATTTATTCATTATTACATGGTAAGGACGAGAGTTAAAGCACGAAGGGTGATGTTTTGCCATTTATTTCATTTATTCATTATCATATGTTGAGGAAAAGAGTAAAAGCACAAAGGGTGATGCCGTGCCATTTATCTCATTTATTCATTATTACATGGTGAGGAGGAGAGTAAAAGCACGAAGGGTGATTACGTGCCATTCATATCATTTATTTATTATTACATGGTAAGGATGAGAGGAAAAGCACGAAAGCTGATGCCGTGCTATTTTCATATCATTGGTTTATCTGATTTCATTGGTTGATGATTTACTTGGCTATTCCATGATTTTATACCTGTCGCAACTGTTATATTTTCCCCCTTTTGCATGTATCCTCCCAGTTTGTATGTTACCTTTCTATGTTATTATTGCCGCTTTTTATATACTTGTACATGTTATTTACGTAGGTGTCTTGTCATAGCCTCGTCAGTATCTCGTCTAGGTTAGGCTCGACACTTACGGAATACATTGGGTCGGTTTTACTCATACTACACTTCAGTATTTCTTGTGCAGATACAGGTATTGATTCACGTGGTGCTCCGCATTTGCAGTTGCCCAGTCGCATTTGTATAAGAGAAGTTGGCATGGTAGAGGAATTTGGTCTTTGCGTTCACGAATGTTCAGCCACATTCGTGATGGGCAGGCCGGTAAAGCTCCGCGTTCGCGGGCCCTACCTCGTGTTTCCGTGGAGGAATTGTGGAGCGGAAGTTGGTAGAACTTCGTGAACGCGAGGGACTTGCCGCGTTCGCGAAGAAGGTCGGGCTGGGCAGTGTTGTTTTAAAATCGGGGGTTTGGCTCATTTTCACTTTATTTCTTCCATGGGAGCCGACTTTGGAGAAATTTTGGAGCGCTATTTTCATCATCAATCATGAGGTAAATGATTTCTATGCGTTGTGAGTTAAATACATGAATTTGGGCTTATAAATTCAAGAATTTAAGTGAAAAATATGGGATTTTTGGTTGAAGACCTAGAAAATGGTGTTTTTGGATTTTGACTCCAAAATTGGATATGGAATTAGGAATATATGATATATTTGAGTTCGTGGCACTATGGGTAATATTTAGCTTCAAACATTTCCGAAAACCGGGCATGTAGGCTCAGGGTTGACTTTGTTGACTTTTCGAGCAGAGTTAGGAATTATTATAAATTGATTAATTATGAGTATTGGAGTATATTTTTATTGGTTTGAACGTTGTTTGGCTAGTTTCGGATCGATGGGCATCGGCTTGAGGTGTTAGAGAGGCGTTGGAGCCGGTTATGAAATTGCGGAGAGAGGCAAGTCTCTTGTCTAACCTTGTGAGGGAGGGGGGGTGTTACCTCGTAGGTGTTTTATTTATTTTGTTCTACATGTTGTGGGAGCTATGCATGTATGAGGTGACGAGTGTCCGTGCATACGCTAGAATTCCTAATTATGTCTATCTAGAATTAGACTCACGCCATGCTTTAATTGTACTATTTGAGTTATTATTGCCAGTTTAATTACTTCAATTCACATTATAACCCGAGACTAGACTCGCATAGAGTAATGGACTTGCTATTTTAGATATTTGACGAACTACTTGATTAGCCGTAGAAATTGTACTTCTCTTACGGATTTTTCCCGCGTCGTGCGTATTCATCGGAAAGTTTCTCTTGAATTCCATAACTCACATGTACATTCGTGAGTGGGGTCATAGACCCATAAAAGCTCCATACTCTTATGGGATCGAACCATTCGCCTCGACAGGATTATGTATCACACTCTTATGGGATCGGGTCGTTCGCCTCGGTAGGAAATTACAACACACTCTTATGGGATTGGGCCATTTTCCTCGGCAGAATCATGTATCATATTCTTATGGGATCGGTTTGTTCGCCTCAGCAGTTCTATGAAACACTCTTATGGGATCGGGCCACTCGCTTCGATAGAATCGTGCGAAATACTTGATAAGGAGTCTGCATACTCATGAGTTTCCTGTCATGAGATGTGACCGTTGATTTGGTATTGACCATTACGTATTCTAGTTGAGGACTTTGTGTTCATTATTCCGCTGTAGACCGCATTATTTGCCTATATCTGTACTCATTGTTTACTTATCATGTTTCATACTTGTCTACTTTATTATTTTTGATTTACTGGATCGCTAGTAAGTGTCAATGTCAACCTCTCGTCACCAACTCTTTGGGGTTAGGATAGATACTTACTAGGTACACGTTGACTTACGTACTCATGTTGCACTTTTGCTATAAATGTGCAGGATCAGACAGGTTCATTTGGTGGTCATTTGGGCATGCAGGCGCAACTGCTGAGGAGACTTTATGGTAAGCTGCATTCCATGCTACGATTCACAGCACACAGAGTCTCCATCATAATCATTTACTTTATCTTGTATATCTTGTATTCCAGACAGATATTGTATTGTTATTGTACTTTTTAGTAGATGCTCATAAACTTGTGACACCGGATTTTGGGGGTTCCTAGTGGATGTTCATTATTGTAGTTCACGTCATTATTATCATTTCACTTTATGATTTATTTATATTCGGAGTTTGGTAAAGAAAAGCACTTGTTTCTATGAGGGCCAGATTTTATTCTATTTATTTAATAAAATTCCTGATTTTAAAAATTAAAATGAATAATTATTTAGATGGTTCACCGTTGGCTTGCCTAACGGTGACATTGGGTGCCATCATGTGCTATAGTGAATTTTGGGTCGTGACAGCTTGGTATCAGGGCACTATGTTCACTTAGGTCTCACGAGTCATGAGCAAGTATATTGGAGTCTTGCAGATCGGTACGGAGATGTCTGTACTTATTTTCGAGAGGCTACATGGATGTTAGGACAACTTCCCTTCCTTGATTACTCATTTTGGTATTTGATTTCGTTGAAGCTTATACCTTCGGTTCCTTTCTACTCATTCGTACGCGACGTCAGGCATTTGTTTGTGTTGAGCACCGATGTGTGTTGAAGATTCTACAGATGCGGTGCAAGATGCTTTTCCCTGTGAATGCGGGCGGACCATTATCGCCACCTTGTGGAGGTGTATTCTGTCATTTCATCCCAGTCTTGGTACTGCCTACGGTCGAGATTTGATATTTCTGAATTTACTGGAATTCTTATTAATATTGTGGTATCGCCGTCATTGATTGAACGTATTGAGGCTCATCGGCATATTGGTCTTCATTTATTTGCCCTCTGGGCACGGTGTTGTGAGATGGAACCTAAGAGGAAGTTATCAGAGATGGCTGTGTGTTGAGACTTCAGGATCGAATCTGCGTTTCCAGTGTTGATGGTTTGAGGGAGATAATCCCTGGGGTGGTCTCTATGCTTAGGAATTTTGAATGTGACGAGAAAGGCTTGATTTGAATGTAGGAAAATATGAGTATTCGATTATTGTTTTGGATGCAATGAGGCTTCGAGTTTCAAACATATTATTGGACCTTCGGGTGATGTTAATGAATAAAAGGATTCTTACGGCTTGCGGATTAGTGTGGACCCGGGGAGATTAAATGATTTGATGATAGATGTAACTATACCAATGACATTGAAGGAGGTCGATATGAGGTTACACATGTGGACTATCTCTGGTGAGAAGGTTAGCGGTTGCATAGTTTTGATGAGGTTCCTACGAAGAGTTCGACTTTCTGCCCAACATGGGATGCATGTATTGTAATGTGGGCTTGGGTTGCTTGAAGAAGACGGTATGACCCTTAGGAGGTTGAGTGTGTGATGGTGGCTAATAATTCAGGATGTGTTATGATTGGTGCAACAAGAGCTTGCGAGAAGTTGGCCGAGTAACAGTGTGGGATCATGGTAACTGGGAAGAAGGAGTCGTTGTGGGGTCTGTGTCACTCCCCAAAATCCATTAAAGGTCGTGATGGGCGCCGGATACCGCCGTCAGGCAAGCCAAAAATAATTACCTAATATGGTTCTTATTTTAATATTTTTGAAATCATATCTCCTTCGATTAATTAGTAAAAGATGGGATTTACAGAGTAAATAATAATATTTTTAACGGTAAAGGGCTAAATATACCCCTGTACTTTCGAAAATGGTCTAAGAATACCCCTCGTTATACTATTGGGCTATATATACCTTTGTTGTCATACTTTGGAATAAATATACCCTTATTTTGGATGGAGTATCACGTGGCATCACCAGATTAAAACAAACCATTTTCTTTTTTACCCGATCTGTTTGAAAACCCACTACTCGACCCACCCATTTTCACCCCACTTAAAAATATAATCTTACGTAAATAAGAACCCCATTTTACCTTACCCATCTCTTGAAACACAAAGAAGTGAAAAATTAGGGTTCATCATATTTCAATTTCTGGGTTCTCTCAATTCGTTTATGTGAATCTTAAATTTTTATGGTAACTAGTCCTTTTCTAGTTCTTTATTCTAGAGTGGTTATATTTTTTATTCCTTGTTCTGCTTGATCTTTATTAATGCCCTTAATGTGAAACCTGAAAATTATTTTGATAAATGGTCCCCTCGAATGTTTACAGGGTATAAAATGGTCAAAGTTGACTTACTCTTCAATCATGGTGGTGAGTGGATAAGAGAACCACATATACTATATTTCAAGAAATGGGTTCACACTTGGCCAGGGTATGATTCTGATCTTTTATCTTTTATTGACATAATAAATGAGTTCACTACAAAGTTACAATTTGTAGGTATTCAATAGCTTATTGTAACTGGTCCTTCTGGAAAATTCTATGAAATAGAGGGGGATGCTGGGATTAGGAAGTTATTGTCCCTTATTTCTGAAGAGTATTGTATCATTAACATATATGCAGTAGATGAATGTGAGTTACATGTAGATGTTCCCAGTATTGTCCAACATACTGAATCATTTTTTCAGTAGTTAATAAAGTTGGTACTGATTGTAGTGAGAGTGAGAGTGAGAGTGATTGTGAAGTTGGGTCTAATTGTCTAGAATATGAATCTGAAGAGTTGGAGTCAATTTCTACTCAAAAGAAATTACTGTGGGTTTGAAAGATTAAAAAGAATTATTTAAGGGTATGTCCTTCAAGGACATACTAGAAGCAAGGAAGTGCATTAAACTTTATTCTTTGGCCAATAAGGTAGAGTTAGAGGTTGTTAAAAGTGATAAGCATATGTTGAGATATGAATGTATTCCAGGGTGTCCATTTGTATGTCATATTTCTGAGGAAAAAGGTTCTCCTGGAGCAAGAATCAAAACTCTAAATCCTGAACATGAGTGTGTTACATCATATGACAACTCTAGGGTTGATTACTCTACTATAGCTCAATATTTCAAGAAACAATTACAAGATAATCCAAAGTTTAAGGTAAAGGAAATGAGGGCTGATTTAAAAGATGCTTTTGAGTTAAATGCCAGTAAAGGGAAGTGCAAGAGAGCTAAAAGGATGGTTTTTGGACCATTTTCGAAAGTACAGGGGTATATTTGGCCCTTTACCGTATTTTTAACAATTTCAGTACAGGACAACCCATAATCACCCTAAAACTCGGTGTCACAAGTACATGAGCATCAACTAGGAATGTAAAATAAAATACAGTATCTGTCCGGAATACAAATTAGAACAGGAGAAATATAAATACTCTGAAGGAGACTCTGCCGGCTGCGGGTCGTAATATGTAATGCAACTCACGTAAGTCCCCGCATGCATACACGTCTCTGCTCTCATAAGGCCACTAGTCACATATGTACTTGCACAAAAATATGCAGCAAGTGTAGTATGAGTACGAAATCAACGTGTACCCAGTAAGTATCTAGCCTAACCCTGGAGAAGTAGAGACGAGGGGTTGACATCGACACTCACTAATGGTCCAATAATATCAAATACAGTAAGGATGTGAGAAAATACGAGGCAAAGTAAATAAATGAAATAAACAAGTGTAAATATGTGGTACAATTATCCTCCTTACAATAAACTCAAGCTCTTAACTAGCAAATTCCTCCTCAACCGGAGCGCATATATATATATATATATATATATATATATATACACACACACACACACACACACACACACACACACACATACACACACACTGGATCTCACCAAGCAAGTTGTTATAATTCGAATCAGGGGGGAGATTTACAAATACCCCTGCTTCTTGCCAAATATTACGCACGATTCCATGAGGATATGATAGGAAATGCCGAGGCGTACGGCCCGATCCAACATAAATTATTATACTGTATACTGTCGAGGGTCGAACAACACAAAAAATAGATGCATCTATTAAACTGCCGAGGCGAACGACCCGCTCCGATGAGAGTGTGGTACATAAATCCTGCCGAGGCGATCGACCCGATCCCATAAGAGTAAAATACATAATCCTACCGAGGCAAACGACCCGATCCCATTAGAATAAGAAGCATTGACGGGTCCTTGACCCCACTCATAAATAAACGTGTGAGTTGTAATTCTTTAACGAAAACCTTTCAATGAAGTATATATATCACGAAAAGATGTCGTAAGAGGAGTAAAGTTATTTGGTGAATAATCATGAACTCGTGCAGTCTCTACAATAGCAAGTCTAGTCTCAAGTAGGAATGTAAAACTAAGGAATTTAATAGGCGAGAAAATGCTCAAATAGTGCAGCTATATCATGATGTGAACCTAAGCCTACCCGGACAATAACATGAATGCAGCTACGTACGGGCTCTCGTCACCTCGCGCGTACGTAGCCTCCACAACAAGTAGCACACATCAACATATAACACCTAGGTGTATTTTCCCCGTCATAGAGTTAGACAGGAGACTTACCTCGCTCCGAAATTCTGTAATCGGCTCCAACGCCGCTCTAACACCTCAAATCGGTGCTTGTTGATCCAAAACTATACAAACAATGTGCAAACCAATCAATACGTGTTCTAATACCCATAAGTAATCAACTCATGACAACTTCCAACTCTGCTCGAAAAATTGATAAAGTCACCCTCGGGCACACGTGCCCGGATTCAGAAAATATTTGAAGATAAACACTAGCCATAACATTACGAACTCCAATATATAATTTATTCTCAATTCCATGCCAAATTCGTGGTAAAAATCCAAAAATACTAATTTCTAGGTTTTTTTCTCCAAAATCCCAAATTTCTACAAATTTGCATGAATTTTCGAGCCTAAATTTGTATATTTAACTCACAAGTGGTAGAAATCACTTACCTCATTATGGACAGTGAAAATGGCGCTCCAAAATCGTTCCAAGGTCGGCTCTCATGGAGGAAATGAAATGAAAATGGCCAAAACCCCATTTTATAAAAACCTCACTGCCCAGCGATCTTCGCACCTGCGGTGCATTGGCCACATTTGCGATATCGCACCTGCGGTGATTGATCCGCTTCTGCGGAGGCCTTCAAGCCGAGGGTGGGCCACTTCTGCGAATGGGAGCCCGCATCTGCAGTCCCGCTTCTACGGCAAGCATGCCGCATCTGCGCCCAGTCGTGCACCTGCGCCTTTCCTCCTCACACCTGCGCATTCGCGGGTACGCACGAAATTCCGCACCTGCAGTGCCTGGCCAAATGCTTCAGAGCCGCTTCTGCGACTGAACCCTCTCACCTGCGGCCCAAAGCTCGTAGGTGCGGTTACACTAGAACTGATGCAACCAGCAGCCCTTAAGTTTCAAACTCAATCCGCGTATCGTCCGAACAGCATCGGGGGCCCCCCAAGGGCCCGTCCAAACATACCATCAAGTTTGAATTTTAAAACGGACTTGTTCGAGCCTTTAAATCACATCAAACAATGCTAAAAATACGAATTACCCTCCAATTCAAACTTAATGAACTTTGAAACTTCAAACGTCTGCAATCGATACCGAAACCTATCAAATCACGTCCGATTAACCTCACATTTTGCACACAATTCATAATTGACATTGCGGACCTACTCCAACTTTCGGGATCGGAATCCGACCCTGATATCAAAAACCCACTCTTGGTCAAACTTCTCAAAAACCCTTCAAATTTCTAACTTTCGCCAAATGACCCCGAAATGACCTACGGACCTCCAAATCCACTTTCGGACGTGCTCCCAATACCAGAATCACCATCCGTAGCTATTTCCAGACTCTAAATCCTAAACGGACATCGATAATATTGAACTACGCCTCAACCCATTTTTTATGAAATTCTTCCAAAATGCCAACTTCCACAATAAGCACCAAAATGCTCCCTGGTCATCCAAAATCCGATCCGGACACATGCCTAAGTCCAAAATCATCATACGAACCTGTTGGAACTTTTAAATCCTGATTCTAAGGTCGTCTACTCAAAAATCATACTTTAGTCAATTCCTCCAATTTAAGGCTTCCGATATTAGAATTTTCTTTCCAAATCAACTTCAAACTTCCCGAAATTAAATTCTGACCACGCGTATAATTCATAATACCTGAAGTGAAGCTACTCAGAGTCTCAAACTGCTGAATGAAGAGCTAGAGCTCAAAACAATCGATTTGGTCGTTATAGTCTGTATCTAAGTGATTATAGCGTAAAGCTAAGTGAGATAGCCCACCATATACGATGGCGTCACGTGGTTGTGTGCCTGTGTAGCTTCTGGTTATCAGTGCATTGGTGGATTAGTTATGATCAAGAGGATAAAAACATCAAGGGTATTTTGGGGCAAGGAATTTGACGTATATGTGCTATATTTCACCTTATCGATTCATGTGCAGATATTGTGGATGTGATATGCAAGGAAAAGAATTTATCTGGTTGCTTCTTTGGAAGTGTTCATGTGCTAGCAGAGCACTAGAGTTTGGTTATATATTCGGGACCAGATTAGAGTGGGCGACTCTCAACAATGGTTCTAGTGGGTTCAAGAATTAAAGTGCGGTGTTTAAGGATTTTGGGTTCGATATGTGGCTGAGGACTGGGTTTTGCAGCAGAGTGGAGAACACTTGGGGAATTTCTATGTTATCATCGGGTCTATGGTGCAGTGCTAGAGAAATGGGAGAAACAACTTCGGATTCACAGGAGGTCTTCCAGAACGGGTGTATCAGCTCGAGATACTATTGAGTGCATGAGGATGGTATGAGATGGCTGATGGGTATTGAGATGATGTGGTCTTGTGATCTAGGTCACTCGGGGTGAGTGTAGTTTGGGGCATGTTATGTGTTTGAATAGAACAATTATTTCGAAGGCGAGTCAAGAGTAAATTGGAAGAAGTTGAGTTAGTTAGTAATGGTTTGAATCAGCAAGGTTGTGGAAATAATCAGTTCCTTCGGTGTGGTAAGGCTATACAAGCAGTTCGTCGCTGTACGTGCAGGCTTGATATGCGACGTGGTTTGATTGATTTAGAGGTATTTTATTTTGGTGGCTTGGTTATGTGTGAATGGATCCCGGAAGAGTTCTGGTGGTTTAGGCCGCGACTTGAGGTTTGTATTTTCTGCGGTTATGGGAAGTTGGTTGGGTGGCAATTCTTCTTCTGAAATGAGTTAAGTGAAAGGTTTCGAGCCGATAAAGTGTTAACTCTACTGATGGTTCAGGAGATTATGATGAAATTCTTGTACTCTCAAGTAGCAGCATGATATGTGTATTGAGCGGTATGGAGATTGGAAGTTGAGGATCCGGGTTGTGGTTCAGTTTTGATAATAATATCTCGAGCTCGGAAGAGCAAGGGGAAGATTTTAGATGTTCAGAGTATGCTGGCGCTATCTTAGTGTTGCCTAAGAACGATATTCTGTGTATGAGGCATGGTGTATTGATTTGCGGATTCTTGATTTGCATTACAGAATTTGTACGATTGGTGGTATGGATATGCAGACCTTGCTACTTGGTGCGGAAGGTCGTGGAGTGACTCCCGCGGGATGGTTGTATAAGTGTAGAAGTGTTAGCCATTTATGTGGTAGAGACTGAAATCAGGTATGGGGATTCTAGTACTGTCACTGATGGGAGAGTTTTTGTCAGAGAGGCGCTCTATTTCTTTGGTTACGGATTGTGGAATTTTGTTCCTGATTTGACGGTTGATCGTATGTGTCATGGATATAGTCATTGTGGATATTTGGGAGGTTATAGACCCATTTAGAGATGGTCAAAATCGGCTTGAGGTCTGTTGGTAGGCCTAATGTGAATGTATATTTTATACCAGATCATATATGCTTATTTGGCATTGCATCGCTTATGGACGGGTCTTCGGGGGTATTGGATGGTATTCCTAACGTCGTCTATTTCAAGTGCTACTCTTTTATGCCACGTGAGTTGTGAGACGACTTGATTATTCACACGTGTGTTGTGGTCCTATGTAGCTTGTCGTTTATTGCACCTTAGTCGAGCTCAAGTTTTGTAGCGCATGGTGCAATCCGTCTCCCCAGGGTTGTATTTATGAACTAGGCATGCCCGTGGTCGATATTCGGGCATTTCGTGAGTTTAGGAATTATGACTTGATGGGTATTTCCCTATTGATGGTTATGTGTGGATCGGGTGGCACGCCGCCACGGGTATCATGTATTGATCGAATTGCACGCCACAATAATGAGATGTTGAATACGGTTCCTTATACCAATTTTGTGTGCCTCGTTTCTCTTTGAGATAGGCTCATAGCATCTATTTGGACGTTTTATTTGTTACACTGGCTGGGTAATTCTTTGCCAGAGTTCATTCATCCTTATAAGTCATATTCAAGTTGTAGCTTATTGGCGCATTGATGTCGTCGTAGGAAATTTTAGGTGGTTCTTGATGTGGCTTGTCGGCCGAGTAGCTTGTACTGGGTGAGATGAGGAGGTAGGACATGGAGTTAGTGCAATCAGATTTAGATAAGGTATATTAGAGGGAAGATGTCACTATTCAGTTCAGAATGAGGCAAGGGCTCTCGTGGAGCGGGGAAATTCCATGGATTTTTAATTTGGCGGGTGGTTATGAGATTCTACACGTCTCTTTCATCGTCTCAGTATTGTAAGGGTTGGAATAGGGCTTATATGTGTTATGAGGTATACTACGGGCATCATGTTAGCGGGTTTGCACCTTCTACGGTTGGAGGATGTTATTATGGGCATACGAATTATGCGGTGCATTGTATGGTTTTAGCAAGGGTGCATGATCATATTTGGTACAACGGGTTGAGATTGATACGGTGTTCGTATGCTAGAATCAGGTCTCGTAGAGAATCCTATATGTTGGAATTTGGTTCTAAGGTTTGTTGGCTAAGGTAGCAGGAAAGATCTCCAATTGGGTTCGAGCTAACGTACTCACATAGATTGTGGTGGCACTGTAGGCGCGCGAGCTATTAAACAGTAATTTTGGGAAATTCTGGAACGGTTCTTGGCATGTTCGAGGATGATTGTGTGTTTAAATGGGGGAGAATGTAATGACCAGACCGATCGTTTTGAGTTCTAGCGCATCGTTCAGCAGTTTGAGGCCTTAAGTAGCTTCACTTTATGTATTATGAATTGTATGCGTAGTCGAAATTGAATTCCGGGAAATTCGAAGTTGCTTTGGAAGGAAAATTCTCATTGCGAAAGTTTTAAGTTGGAAGAGTTGATCAAGGTTTGACTTTTGAGTAAATGACCTCGGAATTGGGATTTAAAGGTTCCAATAGGTTGGTATGATGATTTTGGACTTGGGCGTATGTTCGGGCTGAGTATCGGGTGGTCCGGGAGCATTTCGGTGCTTATTGTGGAAAGTTGGCATTTTGAAGATTTTTAGAATTTTCCAAGTTTGGTTTGAAGAGGACTTTGGTGTTATCGATGTTTGTTGGGACTCCAAGCCCGAGAATAGGTTCGTATCGTGATTTGTGACTTGTACACAAAATTTGGCGTCATTCCGGAATGTTTAAGTATGATTAGGATGCTCGTTCGTCGAAGTTTGAATGTTTAAAAGTTGAAACAAGAATTTTGGACGTCAATTTGTGATTTTGATGTTCTTCGTGGAGTTTCGAGCCTTTGGATAAGTTTGGGTAAGGAATTGAGACTTGTTGGTGTGATTGGACGGGGTCTCGGGGCCTTGGGTGTGATTCGGAGTGTTTTCGGATCATTTTTCCTTGTTTTGCAACAGCTGGTGCTGGTATCTGGTTTTGTTCTTCGCGAACGCGAAGGATCTCATGCGTTCGCGAAAAAGGATTTGAGTTGGGGGCCTTTTGTTCTATGCATTCGCGAAGTGTTGGGCAGTAGTGCTCCGCGGTCGCCTGGTCGCGTTCGCATAAGAGAAGCTGGCCTGGTAGGGGAATTTGGGCTTCGCGTTCACGAATGCTCAGCCAAGTTCGCGATGGGCAGGCTGGTAAAGCTCCGCATCTGCGGGCCCTGTCTCATGTTCGCGTGGAGGAATTGTGGAGCAGAAGTCGGTAGTACTTCACGAACGCGAGGGACTTGCCGCGTTCGCGAAGAAGGTTGGGTTGGGCAGTGTTGTTTTAAAATCGGGAGTCTGGCTCATTTTCACTTTATTTCTTCCATGGGAGCCGACTTTAGAGCGCCATTTTCATCATCAATCATGAGGTAAGTTATTTCTATGCGTTGTGAGTTAAATACACGAATTTGGGCTTATAAATTCAAGAATTTAAGTGGAAAATGTGGGATTTTTGATTGAAGACCTAGAAAATAGTGTTTTTGGATTCTGACTACGAAATTGGACATGGAATTAGGAATATATGATATATTTGAGTTTGTGACGCTATGGGTAATATTTAGCTTCGAATATTTTCGGAAATCGGGCATGTGGGCTCAGGGTTGATTTTGTTGACTTTTCGAGTGGAGTTGGGAATTGTTATAAATTGATTAATTATGAGTATTGGAGTATATTTTAATTGGTTTGAGTTTCCTAACTTGAGATGTGACCGTTGGTTTGGTATTGACCATTACTTATTCCATTTGAGAGGTATCCGATAATTGAGGACTTTGTATTCATTGCTCAGATGTAGACCATATTATTTGCCTATATATGTACTCATTGTTTACGTACCATATTTCATACTTGTCTACTTTATTATATTTGATTTACTGGATCGCTAGTAAGTATCATTGTCGACCCCTCGTCACTACCTCTTCGGGGTTGGCTAGATACTTACTAGGTAGGCGTTGACTTACGTACTCATGCTGCACTTTTACTCTAAATATGCAGGATCTGACAGGTTTATTTGGTGGTCATTTGGGCGTGCAAGCGCAACTGCCGAGGGGAATTTATGGTGAGCTGCATTCCATGCTACGATTCAGAGCACACAGAGTCTGCATCATAATCATTTACTTTATCTTGTCTATCTTGTATTCCAAACAGATGTTGTATTGTCATTGTACTTTCTAGTAAATGCTCATGCACTTGTGATATCGAATTTTGGGGGTTCCTAGTGGATGTTCATTATGGTAGTTCACGTCATTATTATCATTTCACTTTATTATTTATTTATATTCGAAATTTGGTAAAGAAAAGCACATGTTTCTATGAGGGCCAGATTTTATTCTATTTATTTAATGAAATTCCTGATTTTAAAAAATTAAAATGGATAATTATTTAGATGGTTTACCGTTGGCTTGCCTAACAGCTATGTTGGACGCCACCACGGTCTATAGTGAATTTTGGGTTGTGACAGTCGGCTTGCCAACAAGTGGATGTTAGGCGCCATCACGACCCCGAGGTTGGGATTCCGGGTCATGACAAAGCAAACTCAATATGTTTTAACAAAGAAACAACAAGTTGAACACACACATATAAACAAAAGTTTCAAATATTGTTATATCTTAAACTCATAAATTTAACAAAGTAGTGAGTTTAGTGTCTAAGAGTTTTAAACGTTGAACTCATCAAGTTAAAATCTTGAATCCGCTTTGAATATAACGACACGAGAGATGAAAAATTGAGAAGAGCAACAACAATAAACTTAATCACTCAAAAGTTGTAAACTACAGAAAAGGCGTAATATTTTGTACAATTATGATTCTAAATATGTTTATCATACCAAAATAATTATTTTTTATTTTATAATTTATAACAGCATCACCTAAGATAAAGAAGCCTCTGTTGTACTAGTGTATTCAATTTGGATGTCCTGATATATTCAGTTTTATTAATCGCAGATGACGTGGATTTAGTCGCTTGAGTCACAACCTCTATCTATTTTAAACAAAAAAGAAGCATTAAAAAAGAATCAAACACATAGAGAACAAGATTGAAACTAGTGACTTTAGTCATGAGGATTGACATAGATAATCATCAGACTATGCAATGCATTTCATCAATAGTGTCATCTGATATATATTTGAATAGTTAACACGTTATTCCTATGTGTATTTCATATAATATTTTCTGACGAAACGATGTCACATGAAATCGCTTCGACTAACGTGCATCCGCCCCTCTACGCTTCAATATTGAATCGAACTTCAAAAAAGTATTCCAATGAATTTCTATATTGTTGTCCATTGTAAATCTTCTATTTGGAAATTGCTTCTTACATTTTAATATTTTCTCTTAATTATTTTTGTGTGGAGAGAGATTGACTTATGGATGGAAGCCATTAACGGGGTTGGGATTGTCCATAATAATCTTAAAATTAAACTTTTATTGGAGAAGGTAAAAATGGTCGGAGTTACAATTTTTTTACTTTGACAATTTTTCTCAAAATAATGACTCTCCCAGAACTGAACTTGACGAAGTGTATATGTATTTATTTCAAACATATATTTTTTTTTCCCTTTAATGCTTCTTTAATACTTTTTTAAGATTTGTAGCTGAGAAACAATGAAAAGCAAAAATTGAAAAATATCTTGTACCTAAGCTCATCATTTCTTTTTTAAATTGTGCTTCCTTGGGACTTATAGTTGAGAAAAGAAAGCTGATGCTGAGAAACAACACGTAGATAAGAGAAGAAGATCATGATCTACCATTAATAAGTCTAATGGTGTCTTAGCTCATAACTTTTAGATATGATATTGTTTTTGCTTCTTTAATACTTTAATTACTTTAGATGAGAGACATTAAGAAAATGCTACAAAAACATAAAATAGACATGGTTTACTAAGGGTATGCCACTAAAGCACTGAATTGATGTTATGATTATATTTAAATACTAAACATGCATACCGTTAGTCATTTATTTCAATACACTACCTTGATTCTTATTATTAAAACCTTTGAGTAGTTTAATAAAGTTCTAAAATATTAGGCAAAGTTATAGCATTGAAAACTTACAAAATTAAAATAATAACTTAAAAGCTAGAAAAATTAAAATAATAACTTAAAAACTTGAAAAAGAGATTTACTACATTTAAAATGTAATGACCAGACAAGAAAACAATTTAGTTTTTTATTAGTTGAAAACGTCAAAAGCTGAATACAAGGAAATAATGAAGTTTTCAAACATTAATTGTAACTTTTTTACAAAGATGGTAGCTTCTCATGATAAATAATTTTCTATTATAAAAAGTTCAAATATGAATAAAAAAATAAAAAATTTCTAATGATTAACCG
This sequence comes from Nicotiana tomentosiformis, assembly GCF_000390325.3. NCBI lineage: Eukaryota > Viridiplantae > Streptophyta > Magnoliopsida > Solanales > Solanaceae > Nicotiana > Nicotiana tomentosiformis. The sequence continues at coordinate 32,001,267 of NC_090820.1, read as the reverse complement.
TAATTACAGTTTTATTCAACATGTAATGCACTTATATAAGAAAGGTCGATCAACATTTTGTGTTAGAGTTTCATACTTTATATAATACTATATATAAAATACAATTTTTATAATTATCATAAATAAATAATTTGAATTCTTTTAGATTTCGTTGAGTTTGTTTACGAAGGTGACCCCATAAATTTTAACTAGGTAATCCGGAAAAATAGAACATGCGACATAAAGTAATTTATGAACTTCATTCCTTTTATGTCAGAGGAATTTAATCGAATCCCCTGTTAGGGATTATTAGATATGCCCTAGATCCAATGACATATTTTATGATTTGAATATATTTTTGTGAATGTTATTTGATATAAAAATATATGACATTTGATATTCGTTTATCATAGTTATTATTAATTGCTTGATTAATTTAATAAGGTCCTTGATTAAATTTTAAGACTTCTCATTGTAACGACCCGGCCGGTCATTTTGAGTATTTTAGCCTTATTCCCCAATTTACTGCTCAATTTGTGCTTTACAGTTGTTGTGTGACTTGTAGGGGTAATTGGTTCGGGTCCGGTGAGGTTTCAGAATGAATTGAGACACTTAGTCTCAAAGATGAAAGTTTAAGTTGAAAAGGTTGACCGGATGATTGACTTATGGGTAAACGACCCCGAAATAGAGTTTTGATGATTTCAAAAGCTCCGTATGATAATTTTGGACTTAAGAGCGTGTCCAGAAAATTATTTGGAAGTCTGTAGTGGAATTTGGCTTGAAATGGCGCAAGTTAAATTTTTGGGAAGTTTGACCGGGGAGTTGACTTTTTGATATCGGGGTCGGAATTCAGTTCTGAAAATTTTCATAGCTCTGTTATGTCATTTATGACTTGTGTGCAAAATTTGAGGTCAATCGGAATTGATTTGATAGGTTTCGGCATCGAATGTAGAAGTTGGAAATTCTTAAGTTCCTTAAGCTTGAATTTGGGTATGATTCGTGGTTTTAGCGTTGTTTTGTGTAATTTAAGGTTTCAACTAAGTTTGTATGATGTTTTAGGACTTGTTGTTGTATTTGGTTGAGGTCCCGAGGGCCTCGGGTGAGTTTCGAATAGTTAACGGATCAAAATTTGGACTTAAACAGCTGCTCGAATTTTCTGCTGGAAATCGAGGCAGGAAATCGAGGGCAGTGCCTGGACAGAAACTTTAAGTTATAAAACGGGGGCTTCGTCCCATTTTCCATTTTTGAAAAATTGGAGCTTGGGGAGAGGCGATTTTTGAGAGATCTTCAAGGAAAAACATCGGGCTAAGTGATTCTAACTCGGATTTGGCCAATATACACGAATATATCATTGTTTTCATCAATTAATTAGTGTTTTGAGATGGAAATTTGGGAAAAATGAGGAAGAGTTCTTGGCCTAGAATTTTGAGGTTTTGAATGGGATTTTGTTATCGGATTTGAGTAAATTTGGTATGATTAGACTTGTGAGTGAATACTTTCGGTTTTTGTGACTTTTGTCGGATTTCGAGACGTGGGCCTCGGGGCCGGGTTTGAGCCGATTTCGAAATTTTTGCTATAATTTCATATTTTCTTATGGAATTGATTCCTTTAGCCTATATTGATTGTACTGTACTGCTTTTGGCTAGATTCGGGACATTTGAAGACCAATTCACGAGGCAAGGGCATAGCAGAGTAAGAAATTACACGGTTCTGAGGTAAATAACACTTCTAAACTTGGTTCTAAGGGTATAAATTCCTGAATTTCGTATTGTATAAATTATTTGGAGATGACGCACATGCTAGGTGACGGGCGTGTGGGTGTGCATCATGGAAATTGTCAATTAAATTGATTCCTTGGATTTGCATAATTAAATAAATGACATTATACGCATATCCTCCACGTGTTAGATAAATTGAGTTGAGACTCATATTAAAGATCATGTTTAGGCTACACACCGATATTTTGGTACCCACATGGGTCGTATTGTTGTTGAATTATTGATTAAATTATAATTTTTATACTCAGTCACATCTATCACTTGCATATCATATCCCAGTCTCTGTTGTCATTCATAGATACTTCATATTATCATGTCAGGTTGATTCTTCATGTTATTAAGAGCCTGAGAGACTAGAGATTCTGAGTGATAGTTATGTTTATTATTTATGCCTAGATCTGGCTATTATAGCGCTTGGGCTGAAGAAGCCCCTCCGGAGTCTGCACCCCGGAAGATCCATCCCATATATATATATATATATATATATATATATATATATATATATATACACCCTAGGCATGGATCTTACCATAGATATAAATATAGTGAGGGATGGATCTTCCCTGGGCATCCATCTTGCCCGAAGCATTTATATTGAGGGATGGATTTTCTCTGAGCGTGGATCTTGCCCGAAGCATTTATATTAAGGGGTAGATTTTTTCTGGACTTGGATCTTGTCCGAATCATTGATATTTGGGAATGGATCTTTCCATGGGCTGGATTGGCCTTATACAGTACTAGGCGACTAACTGTCTGTTGATGTGTACATATATATGAGGGATGGATCTTCCCTGGGCTGGATTGGCCTTATACAGTACTAGGCGACTAACTGTCTGTTGATGTGTACATATATATGAGGGATGGATCTTCCCTGGGTTGGATTGGCCATATACAGTACTAAGTGATTGAGTATTTTTAGATTGTGAGTACACGAAGTTTTCACTAAGGTGCATCACATACAGTATGTGCATTGGCATATAGATACAGAGATGTAATATTCCTCATATTGTTCAGAATTGATATATTTTTACCTGTGCTGAGTTTAACTGTTGAACTTGAAAGTATGCCTATATTTATGTACTGTTATTTCTATATTGGACTGTACCTGTTAAGCTCGTCACTACTTTTAGCCCATAGGTTAGTCTTGTTGCTTATTGAGTTGATGGTTCTCATACTACACATTGCACCTCGTGTGCAGATCCAGGTGCTCCTGGATATGGCGGCTACTAGATTTCGGAGTTTATTCTATTGGAGACTATCAATGTAGCAGTTTGGCATCCGCAGACCTTGACTCTCTTTCCTTGCGGTTATTGTACTGTTCCATATTTTCAGACGGTGTGTTTATCAGTCAGACGTTATTATTATTTAGATGCTCACATACTCAATGACACCGGATTTTAGGAGTATTTATATCTGTATTTTTGAGTGATTTTTTGATGAATTTAAATATTATGTTTTCAAACTTCAAAGATATGGTGGTTTATTGAGATTGTCGGCTTGCCTAGTATTGAGATAGGCGCCATCACGACAGGTAAGATTTTGGGTCGTGATAAGTTGGTATCAGAGCCTAGATTACATAGGTCTCACGAGACATGAGAAGGTTTAGTTGAGTCTTGAGGATCGGTACGGAGACGTCTGTACTTATCTTTGAGGAGCTGCCGAACCCTTAGGAAATTACACTTTCTTGTATTCTATCGTGCGACATTGATTCAGCTTGAAACATAACTTTTTGAATCCCTTCCACGCATTCGTGTGCGCATATGAGCGCTCGGTATCGTCTGTGCACCGCCGGCTTGTTATTCTATGAATGAGGTTCGAGATGAGTATTCTGTGTTTCGGTTATGGGCCAGTCTGGAGGACTTGAGATCGGGGTTAGACCGCAGCTTAAGCTCGGTAGTTTCGGTTATGAAAACTTGTGCGTTTGGACTTATGCGTTCGATAGTATCCCTATGAGTGGAATTTGTGGCTCGATGAGCGGTTGAATGACTATATGATGAGTATGATGTGAATACGGGATGTGTTCAGATGGGTTGAATGAGACAAATAAAGTTTACTTATGACTCAAGAGTTTGGTATTAGGTACTTGGTTCCAGTTTTGATGTGACGTACGGTCTTGAAATGTGAGTGCGTTGAGGGATCTGTCATGCTGTTTAATTGTAGCGTAAAGTAGATTTTCATGTCGTGTTGATGAGTTCAAACTCAAAAATATTAAGTGATTCCGTAGTAATTGTGGTTGCGAAAGGGTATAGTAAGATGCCAATTTAAGGCTAAACATGTGGGTTATCTCCTGCGGAGTAATCTGCGTATATGTGTTCCTTATAATATTGAGCGAGGGTTTCTTTTCTCCCAGGGGGTATATGTGTTGAGATTTGAGTTTGGATTAGTTGAGAAAGTTGACTTGACCATCATGGGGATGAAGACGAGCTTAGTAGATGATTTGAGGTATTTTATGGTTTGTGTTACCTGAGCTTGTGAAGAATTTTCATGGAATGGACTGCGAGATTATGACAATAGTAGAGTATGGGTATGGTGAGTTATCATATGTTTTGTTATATGGCTTTGAGCCAAGTGGTGGAGTCTGCTATCTATGATTTGATTGCACGATTACGTAAGGTATTGGTTTTGGTCTGAGGCATACTTGTTGATTAGTTATGACTTGCAGAGGTTGAGATCGGGCATGACTCAAGTAAGGAAGTTCCTGGATACGGGTTATATTGCACTTTATGAGTATATGAAAATCATGGGATGAGTGAGTTGTTATTTGTGAAGAATGTAGTGCGCACGGAGTATGAATTTGATTGGTGTTGTTAAGGCAGGGTTACCTCCTTGAGTGTTGTTGTGCTAATGAGGCACGTGTCTTTCAGCCCATTTGGGTGGCGGAATTTAGATTTGAGCAAAGTGGGTGACTCCCGAGAAGATTCTAATGGGTTCGAGAATTAGATATAGCAATCGAGAATTTTTCCGGATTTGTGTATGGATAGAATCTGAGATTTACATTTAATGGTGCCGGGACCTGCGGTAATTTTGTATGAATATAGATTCTACATTTTAGTATAAGAAAGGTAAGAAGAACAATTTTAAATTCACATAAGGTATTTTCAGAGTGAGTGTTATGGTTGTGGTATTTATGGATGTGCTAAAGAAGAATACAATGGCTTATGGGCCTTAGGGCAATGTGGTTTTATGTTAGGATGTATTGTAGTGAACTTTGGGTAAGGATCGTAAAGTTCTGACAGGGAGAAGTGTCAACTTGAGGGTAATTCAGAAGAAACTCGGAGAAAATAGGACGATTGGGTAGTAGCCTGGACCGGTATGATATGATCGGTTCTTTGGGGTACCTATGAAGTGGTGAGGCTCTACGGATGTTTTAGTGGAAATATTCTTGGGTTGGTGACCTACGTGACTTGGTTGAGTTAGAGGAATTCAGTTCTGATAGCTTGGTTATGTGCAAATGGATTTCAAAGTGTTTTTGATGGTTTCTATCATGGTTCGAACCAGATATTTTCTACCGGTGTGGAGGACATGTTGTGTATTGTGATTTCCTCCTGGATGAGAGAAAATGGAAGGTTTCTAACTAACCAGGAATGTACTTTACTGGTGATTCAGAGTTGATAATGAGATTCTCGTGCTTTTCACATGATTGCATGATAGATATGGTGTGTTGTACGGGATTAAAAATTTACATGTATAAGGTGGCAGTTCAGTCTTGGAGGGAAGGTCCCGAATTTTGGACAACATGGTCACTTCCAGATATTTAGATGAAGGTTATAACTTCTCGGTAATTCCTAAGAAGGATGCACATTTCAGAAGACGCATTGTGTTTTGATTTACGGATGTTCATTGGCATTGTGGTACTCACCTAGTTGATAGACTGTTGATATTCAAATCTATTGCTATGTGGCACGGAAGAATTTTGGGAGTATTCCTAGTGGGACGATCGTGCATGAAGGATGTGATAGTCATTCAACTGCTGAGTTGGGACCAGTTACACTGATTCATGTGTTCTATGAATTTGGAGACTGAGAGTTCTCAGAAGCATATTATTTTAGGGTTGTGGCCTGTTTGAGGTGAGTATTTCATTTAAACTCAGTAGAGGCACTAATTGCGTTAATTATTTGTGATAGCTGCGTGCCACGAGTACATACATATGGGAGATCTGACCCATATGCGGGCATCAGGGCAAGTATTCATACTCATAAGAATGCTTAGGTAAAGATATGCCTAGAGTTGACTGTTAAGCGTAAAGTTATAACGTTTCTTGTATTCGTACCTTTGTCGAGAACTATTGGGCTATACTTGAGGTTTCAAAGAGGCTAATTCCTTGAATAACCTTGGTAGTTTCCATTTCTGCGTTAACTTGCTGAATTGAGTTGTGATAGCACACTTTGCACATGCCTACTCTGTGGCGTGTTATTTATACCAGTCCAGAAGCATGCGAATCTTAATTCATTTATCATATACATGTGTACTAATTTGATTGCTCATGTATGATATGCTTGGACTGGAGGCCTATGACCATGCCAGGCGGATTATATTATTGGCACATGAGTTGTCCGCGCGGATCCATATACTGATATTATTGGCATGTGAGTTATCCGTGCGGGTCCAGATATTGATACTATTGCACGTGAGTTGTCCATGCGAGTGATGTTAATGTGAGCTCTAGAAGAGCTGGTTACTATTATTAAATTTGTGTGTCTTGGTTATACTATATATAATGAGCTTATAGCATTGCAGTTGTGGTGGTGCTTGTTGAACTTGCAATACGGTTCTCTACTTTGAGACATCTTCCATTTTGGGTATAAGGTTGCGCAGTTGTGGCTTGAGTTATATTGGTGTGGCATGTTTGTGGGATAGTTGTGTTTAATAATATAAGGTCATTGGTCCTAGAATATGTACTATCGGATTTGATTACGGTATATTTGGGAGGATGACATTGAAAGTCGGCTTAGAAAGTTATTATGGTTCGGGTTGGGGCGAGAGAGCTCCATGACTTGTTTATCTAATAAGTGGTTATGAGATTCCGCGTGTTTCTTTTAATATCAGTAGTGTATGAAGGTTTTAGAACGAGGTTTGGCTTGATATGGTGTTTAATACTAGTACCGGGTTAGTTTGGAGTAGTTACTGTGAACGGGAATGGTGCTGCGAGCATGCGAATTGTGTAGTATGTTACGTGATTATATCTAGGGTTATGGTACAGCTTGATACAACTTGTTCAGACTCATACATTATGTAGATGTGAGATTCGGGTCTTGAAAAGAAATTTTGAATGTTGGAAATTGAATTCCAAGGTTTATGGGCTAAGGTTGAAGTAATGGTCTTCAATTACGTGGCGTTGTCAGGCCTATATGGAATAGGGTGGCGTGGGATCACCCCCGGGTATGTGCGTGGTAAGATGGAATAGTGATGTGATGGCTTGGAAACAACTCTTGGCACGTTCGAGGACAAACGTATATTTAATTGGGGGAGAATGTAACGACCCGACCGGTCGTTTTGTGTATTTTATCCCCGTTCCCCCATTTACTGCTCAATTTGTGCTTTATAGTTGTTATGTGGCTTGCTGGGGTAATTGGTTCGGGTCCGGTGAGATTTCGGAATAAATTGAGACACTTAGTCTCAAAGATAAAAGCTTAAATTGAAAAGGTTGACCGGATGATTAACTTATGTGTAAATGACCGCGGAATAGAATTTTGATGATTCCAACAGCTCTGTATGGTGATTTTGGACTTAGGAGCGTGTCCGGAAAATTATTTGAAAGTCCGTAGTGGAATTTGGCTTGAAATGGCGGAAGTTGAATTTTTGGAAAGTTTGACCGGGGAGTTGACTTTTTGATTTCGGGGTCGTAATCTAGTTCTGAAAATTTTCATAGCTCTCTTATGTCATTTATGACTTGTGTGCAAAATTTGAGGTCAATCGGAATTCATTTGATAGGTTTCGCCATCCAATGTAGAAGTTAAAAATTCTTAAGTTCCTTAAGCTTGAATTGGGGTATGATTCGTGGTTTTAGCGTTGTTTTATGTGATTTGAGGTTTCAACTAAGTTCGTATAATGTTTTAGAACTTGTTGGTGTATTTGGTTGGGGTCCCGAGGGCCTCGTGTGAGTTTCGGATAGTTAACGGATCAAAATTTGGACAAAAAGAGCTGCTGGAATTTTCTGCTGGAAATCGAGGGCAGCGCCTGGACAGAAACTTTAAGTTATAAAACGGGGGCTTCATCCCATTTTCCAATTTTCACAAATTGGAGCTTGGGGAGAGGTGATTTTTGAGAGATTTTCAAGGAAAACTATCGGGGTAAGTGATTGTAACTCGAATTTGGTCAATATACACGAATATATCATTGTTTTCATCATTTAATTAGTGTTTTGAGATGGAAATTTGGGAAAAATGAGGAAGAGTTCTTGGGCTAGAATTTTGAGGTTTTGAATGGAATTTTGTTATCGGATTTGATTAAATTTGGTATGGTTAGACTCGTGAGTGAATGGGCTTTCGGGCTTTGTGACTTTTGTCGAATTTCGAGACGTGGCCTCGGGGGCTGGGTTTGAGCTGATTTCGAATTTTTGGCTATAATTTTGTATTTCCTTGTGGAATTGATTCCTTTAGCCTATATTGATTGTACTGTACTGCTTGTGGCTAGATTCGGTACATTTGGAGACCAATTCATGAGGAAAAGGCATCGCGGAGTAAGAAATTATGATATTTTTGAGGTAAGTAACATTTCTTATCTTGGTTCTGAGGCTACAAATCCCTGAATTTCGTGTTGTATGAATTGTTTGAAGATGACGCACATGCTAGGTGACAGGCGTGTGGGCGTGCATCATGGAAATTGTGACTTAAATTGATTTCGTGGAGTTGCATAATTAAATAAATGACATTATCCGCATATCCTCCACGTGTTAGATAAATTGAGTTGAGACTCATATTAAAGATTATGTTTAGGCTACACATCAATATTTTGGGACCCACATGGGTCGTATTGTTGTTGAAGCATTGATTAAATTACAATTTTTGTACTAGGTCACATCTATCACTTGCATATCATATCTCAGTCTCTGCTGTCATTCATTGATACTTCATATCATCATGCCGGGTTGATTCTTCATGTTATTGTGAGCCCGAGAGACTAGAGATTCTGAGTGATAGTTATGTTTATTATTTATGCCTGGATATGGCTATTATAGCGCTTGGTCTGAAGGAGCCCTTCCGAAGTCTGCACCCCCACAGTGAGCGTAGTTGATATATATATCTGAGATGGATTTTCTCTGGACATGGATCTTGTCATAGATATATATTATTGAGGGATGGATCTTCCCTGGGCATCCATCTTGCCCAAAGCATTTATATTAAGGGATGGATTTTCCCTGGACATGGATCTTGTCCGAAGCATTTATATTAAGGAATGGATTTTTCCTAGACTTGGATCTTGTCCGAATCATTGATATTTGGGGATGGATCTTCCCCTAGGCTGGATTGGCCTTATACAGTACTGGACGATTGATTGTCTGTTGATGTGTACATATATATGAGGGATGGATCTTCCCTGGGATAGATTGGCCATATACAGTACTAAGTGATTGAGTATTTTTAGATTGTGAGTACACGAAGTTTTCACTAAGGTGCATCACATGCAGTATGTGCATTGGCATGTAGATACAGAGATGTAATATTCCTCATATTGTTTCGAATTGATTAATTTTTACCTGTGTTGAGTTTAATTGTTGAACTTGAAAGCATGCCTACATTTCCATACCGTTATTTCTATACTGGATTGTACCTGCTAAGCTCGTCACTACTTTCAGCCCAGAGGTTAGTCTTGTTGCTTATTGAGTTGATGGTACTCATACTATACTCTGCACCTCGTGTGCAGATCCAGGTGCTCCCGGATACGGCGACTGCTTAATTTTGGAGTTTATTCTGTTGGAGACTATCAAGGTAGTAGGTTGGCGTCCGCAGACCTTGACTATCTTTCCTTTCGGTTATTATACTGTTTCATATTTTCAGACAGTGTGTTTATCAGTCAGACGTTATTATTATTTATATGGTCATGTACTCAGTGACACCAGGTTTTGGGAGTGTTTATATCTGTATTCGTGAGTGAGTTTCCACTGAATTTAAATATTATGTTTTCAAACTTCAAAGATATGGTGGTTTATTGAGATTGTCGGCTTTCCTAGTATTGAGATAGGCACCATCATGACAGGTGAGATTTTGGGTCGTGACAGTCATCATGATGGAGATCATGATAATGAGAGTAAAGTCTCTTACAACTTAATCTAAATTTAGTTCTTGATCGTAGGATTATTGATTTGGAGATTAGTAATCCGGTTAGATCAATATTTATGTGATCGTCCTTATGGGATATGGATTAGTTGATCTCATTAACTGAATCACATAAATAGATGATGCATATAGAGATATGATCATTAAATTGATTCATTGAATAATTTCTAATGGATATAATTACCATAAACTGTCAATAGGATATTCTCTTGAAGAATGTGATGTAAGAGTTTCCTTTGACCTGATATCATCATAGTAATTGACAAGTTATTTATTGTTCTTTGATACTAGACACCTATGGCCCAAGGGCGATAGTTGAAAGGATATTGGGTATGATTAAATACTTGTAGAATTAGTGATTGATCAAGATGGAATCTGTCAACTCTTGGTAATGAGTTTAAGCTCCATGTTATCATGAATTATAACCGACCTAATTAAGACTTTGGCCAGGGCGATTGAATGAAAGTAGAAAAGAGTTTCTTAGGTCATTCAATGGTCGATTATTTTTTACATGAACACATAATTGGTCGCCTCTTAGGATTTGACTTTTGAACCATATCCTAGGGTGACTCGGAGCTATAAGGACAGAAGGAATTAATGCATTATTCTTCTATGGGTTCTTGAGAGTAAATTGTATACTTCATGCTATCCGGTCGTTGAAGAGCGTTGCTAGACGCCACCTTTGATTAGTATATTGATGCAATCAATTTACTACCGATTTAGTATTGAACCTATGGGGTCGCATACTAACGAGTGGTCTGATCTTTGCTAAAGGATGAATTACTTTATTATTTGATAATTAAATTAAAGAATTTAATTTAGTCAAATAAATTTAGTTATTATTCCAAATGAAACATTGTTATATTCTTTGCTAGCACAGAGAATATAATTAATATTGTGAATAAATTGAAGTTTTCTATTTGGAATAGAAAATTAAATTATATCTCTTGATTGAAATATATACATGTGTGATATATATTTGGTACTTATAATTAATATTTATTTATATATGAAATATATATATAAAATATTAATAAGGAGACTAATTCAAAGTACACAAAATACCATTTTAATTTTTCCTTGGAATTATTTTTCTAAAGTTCAACTTTGACTTGGAAAGGAATTAAAATACCATTTTAATTCTTCCTTGAAATTATTTTTCTAAAGTTCAACTTTGACTTGAAAAGGAATTACAACACCATTTTAATTCTTCCTTGGAATTATTTTTCTAAAGTTCAACTTTGACTTGAAAAGGTATTAAAACACCATTTTAATTCTTCCTTGAAATTATTTTTCTAAAGTTCAACTTTGACTTAGAAAGAAATTAAAACACCATTTTAATTCTTCCTTTTCCATTCACTTATATATAGAGATATATTTGTGAACTTGAAGAATATATGAAAACCTATAAGGTGTATGTGTTCCCCAAAAAGTCAAGAGAAAATATTATTGCGAGAAAATTATACTTGTTCTTCTACCTTTGAGTTAAGATTTTTGAGAAAATTTCAATACAATATTTTTCGTTCAATTTGTTCGCAATTTTCATTGATCAAAGAGTTGATAGTAAAGATTGATCTCGGTGTGGATACGCATAGAGTCTTCGCATTATCGAAGAAGACTCTGAAACGAGGCTCTCTTCACCAAGTACGTCTTAGATCTGATCTTTGACATGTAAATAAATTTTAAACACGATAAGTTCTGCCTAGGATTGTTATTGTCTTCCGCTGCATGTTTTGAACACCTATATGCAATCCAACAGTGGTATCAAAGTCATGGTTTCTCGTGTCTAAAACTTATTTACAAAATATTTTAAGATTTTATTTGAAGAGTTCAAACCATTATCCTTGTGTCTTGTGCAATAGTCAAATTGTTTGAATGCATATGGGTTGATATTATTTTATTCTGAATAAAATATATATTCATATAAGTTAAACTACTGAGATAGTTCGTAACTTGAATTTGAAATTTCTTACAAGATATGACGGTAATCTATAATAGGTTATTAGATTACATAATTATTTTAATTGTTATTAGTTTATGAGATATAAATTCATAATAATGTTCTAGCATGAATCATTCTATGTAATATATAAAATAAATATGTTAGAAGTATGTTGAATTTCGTTTTATGTCACGTGCTTGTTCGTTATATGATTTTGAATTATTATTACATGTGATGTAAATTAATTTAGGACAAAACATATAAACAACTGGAACAAAATTAATGTTCTATGAAAGATTGGATCATTTTGTTATTAAAGGTTGTTTTAGTAACAATTCCCTCTTACTAAAATTTGAGTTCTTAAATAATAAAATATAACATATTTTATTGTAAAGCTATCCATCAAAATAAATAATTTTATTTATTTCTTGTTTATAAGGAGAGACCTGACAACCAGAAGACTTATAGTTCGAAAATATGTTAAAATTATTTATTGCATTAAATGCATGGATTGAAAGAATTATTTAATTTTACACTAGACGCCTACTACCCGGGGGAGTATAAAATTTACTAAGTTTTTTGCTTTCATGATGATTGAACTCAACTATGCCAATAGAATCGATCTGACTACCAGGGGACTATTTGACATAGAACTATTTAAGGAAATTGTATGGAGATACAATTGGTAAGAGTACCTACCTTTAAAATATATGTGGAAAACGACTTGACTTCCAAGGAGCTCTGTAATGACCTGGCCGGTCGTTTTGAGAGTTATAGCCCCGATCCCCTCTTTACTGCTTTCCCCGTATCTATTTCTGCTTATGTGACTTGCCGGGAGGTTGTTGTTATGGTTTTTGAATAAATTGGGACACGTAGTCCCTAAACGGAAGCTTAAGTCTTGTGATTTTGACCGTGTCGGATATGTGTGAACACGACCCCGGAATGGAGTTTCATCGATTCCGTTAGCTCCGTTGGGTGATTTTGGACTTAGGTGCATGTCCGGATTGTGTTTTGGAGGTCTGTAGCTGATTTAGGCTTGAAATGGCGAAAGTCAATTTTTTGGGGATTTTGACCGGAAGTGGAATTTTTGATATCGGGGTCGGATTCTGATTCCGGAAGTTAGAATAGGTCCATAATGTTGAATATGACTTGTGTGCAAAATTTGGGGTCAATCGGACGTGATTTGATAGGTTTCGGCATCGGTTGTAGAAGTTTGAAGTTTCAAAGTTCATTAAGTTTGAATTGGAGGGTGATTCATATTTTTAGCGGTGTTTGATGTGATTTGAGGGCTCGACTAAGTTCGTATAGTATTTTAGGACTTGTTGGTATGTTTGGTTGAGGTCCCGGGGGCCTCGGGTGTGTTTCGAATACTTAACGGATTGAAATTGGACTTAGGCAAAATTGCTGAAGTTTCTGGTATCTGACTCGCACGTGTGGAAAGAGAAGCGCAGATGCAGATTCGGGCAGCCCAGGCCGGGTTCGTAGGTGCGCATCTGTTTGTGCAAAAGCGGCCTCGCTTCTGCGGTGGGAAGCGGTGAGAGTCGCAGGTGCGGTTCGTTGGTCGCAGGAGCACATCCATAGGTGCGACGCTTCTCTTGCAGATGCAAACCCTGGAGACTTAAGTTAAGTCCGCACATGCGATGGAATTTCCTCAGGTGCGGCATCGCAGGTGCGATTATAGGCCGCAGATGCGGAATCGCTGGGCAGATAAGGGCCATGTTCGGGGGTTTTATCCCATTTTCAATTTTGGGACTTTGAGAGCTCGGATTAAGGCGATAATTCAAAGATTTTTTAGAGAGAACTTTGGGTTAATGATTCTTAACTCGTTTTTGGTTGTATTCCATTAATCTATAGTTGAATTCATCATTTAATTAAGGAATTGTATTGAGAAATTTGGGAAAAAGTTGGAAAGTTCTTCAAATAAATTTTTGAGTTTTGATTCGGATTTTGATATCGGATTTGGATAATTTTGGTGCGAGTGAATGGGTGTTCATATTTTGTGACTTTTTACCCGATTTCGAGACGTGGGCCCGGGTGGACCTTTTGGGGCGATTTTCTAATTTCTTGCTTTAGCTTTGATTTCATTAATTAGATTAGTTTCTTATTGTTATATTTATGGTATGTAATTGATTTTGGCTAGATTTGGGCCATTCAGAGTCAGATATTTGTGAAAAAGGCATTGTTACCGATTGATTGAGCTTGGTTTGAGGTAAGTGGCTTACCTAACCTTGTGTGGGAGAAATCCCCTTAGGATTTGGTACTGTTGTGATATGTGAGCGTCATGTACGTGAGGTGACGAGTACGTACACGGGCTATTTGTTGTAAAACCTGATATATTTTACTGAGTAGCAACCTATTTTTCCTTTAATTTGTGTTATACCGTTTAAATGAGTATTAATCTGTTTTTCATTCTTAATTGAGCTATTCCAATATGTGTAGTTATCCTGTTTAGTCTAATATTGCATGTCTACGTGCTTTAACTGCTTATTTGTACTCTGTGAAATATGCCTAGTTGATTTCCTGCTTTTCCTTGTTCTTTATCAGTATAACTATAGAAATTTTGATGTTAACTGTTGTATTTATCGGTTTGAGTTGTGTGTTTACTTTTGAGACCACGAGGCGATTCCTCGGGAGTTCTCCCTGCACATTTACTTTTGAGACTACGAGGCGGTTTCTCGGGAGTTCTCCCTGTACATTTACTTTTGAGACTGCGAGGCGGTTCGTCGAGAGTTCTCCCTGTACATTTACTTTTGAGACTACGAGGCGGTTCCTCTAGAATTCTCCCTGCACACTTACTTTTGAGACTACGAGGAAGTACCTCGGGAGTTCTCCCTGTATATTTACTTTTGAGACTACGAAGGGGTACCTCAGGAGTTCTCCCTGCATATTTATTTTGGGACTACGAGACGGTATCTCGGGAGATCCCCTGTTGTTTACCCTTGTGTGTTGTACTGTTGCCTTGATGTGTTTCACATTTGTTAAATTCCAGTCTCTTATTATACTGTATATTCTGCTGCCTTGTTTATTATTTACCAGTAAGCCTGACTTGACCTTGTCACTACTCGACCAGGGTTAGGCTTGGCACTTACTAGGTACCATTGTGGTATACTCATGCTACTCTTCTGCACATGTTTTGTGTGTAGGTCCAGGTGCTTCTTATCAGCCCCTCTACTAGCTGAGAGTGCTTGCTGTTGTACGGAGACTTCAAGGTACATCTGCCGCGTCCGCAGACCTCGGAGTCCCCCTCTATTCTCTCCTATGTCATTTACCTTCTGTACTTATTTTGTTAGACTCTGGTGTATAGAGATACTAGTTTGCTTCTGTAGCTTGTGACTTATGATGTTACGGGTTTTGGGGAATACTGTGTATTACTAGAGTGTTGGTTATTGTAAATGTCGAGCGGCATTGTTACCAGTTATTTAGTTGTCTATTGCAGATAGTTGTTAAGTTTTACTTCCATTTTTGTTATTTCTGCAATTGTTTAGGCTTACCTAGTCGTAGAGACTAGGTGCTGTCATGACCCCAAATTCCCTCCGTAGGATGTCGTGATGGCACCTAGTCTCTAAGACTAGGTAAGCCTATCAATGCCGAATAATAATAAATATCTGAAATAAATAAACTAAAATTCAAACAATTTCAACTCCCAAAACCCGGTAGAAATAAGTCACAAGCATCTAAGAATTTATTCTCTATGTCTCTATACATCAGAGTCTAAAGCAAATAAGGAAGATAACATAGTAAGATAGAAGGGGACTCCGGAGTCTGCGAACGCTGGCAGATATACCTCGAAGTCTCCTCGTACAGCTAGTTTACTGATGCGTGGTCTGATAAGATGTACCTGGATCTGCATAAAAAGATGTGCAGAAGCGTAGTATGAGTACACCACAGCGGTACCCAGTAAGTGACAAGCCTAACCTCGATAGAGTAGTGACGAAGTCAGGTCAGCCCCTACTGTAGAATAAATAATTGCATGGTAAAAATTTTAAACAATATTATAAGATACATCAAATAATGGCAAATAAATATCTCGTGGAAACAAAACACAATTCTTTTCAACTTTAAAAAAATCACAACAATAATCAAAGGCAACCGCGGCCATAAATCAATATCAACAAGGGAACTCTCGAGGTACCGCCTCGTAGTCACAAATCATAAACAAATTCACAATATCTCATTTCCTTATCTCACCGTGGGAGCCTTCACAATTTATTTTAAAGAAAATATGTTTTCCGAAATAGCATCCCGCCTTTTCGCCATCCTTATCACACCGCATGACTTCTAGTAGTTCCCCCTACTAGCCACGCGTATCAAGTCACCCTTATCTCACCGCATGCGTTTCAATACCCAGACCTTATACTACCGCATGCGTATCAATATCACAATATATCACAATTTGTACCTTAGGTGCTCAAATAATTTAACTTGCCAAAATAATTCATCAACAATATTGTTCCACAATAAAGAGCTCACGACTAATGTCAAAATAACTCAACAATAATATTTTTCCACAATAAAGAGCTCACGGCTCATGTCAAAATAATTCAACAATAATATTTTTCCACAATAAAGAGCTCACCGCTCATGTCATAATAATTCAACAATAATATTTTTTCACAATAAAGAGCTCACTGCTCCATCACAATGAGAACGAAAATCTTACAAAAATATTCAGGAGTAAATGATTCAGGAAAATAATATTTCAAAATCTTTAATACGTTGCTTCAATATCAAGTTTAAAAATGTCAAATACTTCATATTAATAATATTTAATTTAAAGAAAATCAACCTTCAAATAATGCACAGAATAAAAGAAACTAAGTTCCAACTAAACAGATAAAACAATTAGCAGGAAAAGGTCAAGCAAATTTAAAATATAAACATTAAATCAATAATTAAGAATATAACAAAATAAAATAATTTAATTAATGCACAATAGTGATCTACACAATTTAAAACATAATCTTTCACATTTTGCCCGTGTATACACTCGTCACCTCGTGTACACGATTTTTCACACATTACAATTACCAATCCTAGGGGAATTTCCCCCACACAAGGTTAGACAAGTCACTTACCTCGACTTGATCCAATTTAACCAAGTATTATGCTTTTTCCTCGATTTTTCCGATTCCGATCGATTCGTATCTAGTCATAATTAATTTGATACAGTCAACAAAAATTATAGTAATCAATTTCATAAGAAAATATTATATTTTTTCAATAAAATCCAAAATTAGCTCAAAATTTGCCCGTGGGGCCCACATCTCGGAATCCGGTGAAACTTACAAAATTCGATAACCCATTCAATTACGAGTCCACCCATACCAATTTTATCAAATTCCGATAATAACTCCACCTCCAAATCTTAAATTTTCGTTTTTGAAAGATTTTGCAAAAAACTTAATTTTTGTTCCATAAATTCACGGATTCATGATGTAAATGAGTATGAAATCATGAAATATAAACAATATAGGATAAGGAACACTTACCCCACTATTTTCCCGTAAAAATCGCCCAAAAATTGCCAAGAACCGTGCTCCAAAAATAAAAAACGAAATGAAGGAAATGACCATTTTTGGTCCTTAAGTTTCTGCCCACCCATCACTAAAAGTCCATTTTCCGTCACTAAAAGTCCACCAGAAACTGCTCTACCATCCTTCCTTCAATCAATCATAACTTTATGTACCAATATCCAAATGATGAATGGTTTAACTTTCTGGAAACTAGAATCAAACGACCACAACTTACATGTTTTGAAAATTTTCTGATTCCTTATAAATTGCGAGATATAAGCTTCCAAAATTGGCTCTACGCACTAGAAATTTCTGGCGAAATTTCAGCAACAGAAATTTCCATCACTTTGTCCGAAATCCATCCTGTTTACCTTCCGAAATCCACCAGAGACCCTCGGGACCTTAACCAATTATTCCAACATGTCCCAAAATACCATACGAACTTAGTTGAGGTTTCAAACCAGATCAAACAACATCAAAACGATGAATAGCGCCTCAAATAAAAATCTATGAGCTTTGAACTTTCAAATTCTATATCTTGTGCCGAAACACATCAAATCAATTTGGAATGACTTCAAATTTTGCACACAAGTCATAAATGACATAACACACCTATTCCAATTTCCAAAATTGGATTCCGACCTTGATATCAAAAAGTCAACCCCCCGGTCAAACTTTTCAAAAAATTAACTTTTGGCATTTCAAGCCTAATTCCACTACGGACTTCCAAATAAAATTTTGATCATGCTCCTAAGTCCAAAATCACCATACGGAGCTGTTGGAATCATCAAAATTCTATTCCGGGGTCATTTGCACATAATTTGACATCCTGTTACTATTTGAACTTAAATTTTTAATTTTTCATCAAAATTCTATATCTCGGGCTAGGGACCTCGGAATTTGATTTCGGGCATACGCCTAAGTCCCAAATCATAATACGGACCTACCGAAACTATCAAAACATTGATCCGAGTCAATTTACTCAAAATATTGACCAAAGTTAACTCAGTTGAGTTTTAAAGCTCTAATTCACATTTTAATCCATTTTTCACTTGAAAACTTTCTGGAAAATTTTATGGACTGCGCACGCAAGTCGAAGAATGATAAATGGTGCTTTTCGAGGTCTTAGAACACAAAATTAATTATTAAATTTAAAGATGACATTTTGGCATATGGAGGGAGTTTTGGGTCGTGACAAGTTGGTATCAGAGCTCTAGGTTCATAGGTGTCGTGAGTCACAAGCCGGTTTATTAGAGTCTCACAGATAAGTATGGAGACGTCTGTACTTATCTTCGGAAGGTTACGGAACTGTTATGAAAAATTACACTTCTTTTATTCCTTGTCGTGTGAAATTGTTTACATTGAAATTCTAAACTTCTGTATTCTATTCTCTCACAGATGGTGAGGACACGTACAGGCGGATCTGATGACCAAGCACCTGTTCCCCCTGCTAGAGCCACGAGATGTTTGGGCCGTTGTAGAGGCCGAGGATGTCCATGCGGTGCAGCCAGGGCACCCGCGCGAGCTGCGACAGAGGAGTCCCAGTAGCTCCAGCTAGAGGGTAGGCACCTGAGGTACCTGTTGCTACACCAGCCCTCCAGGAGGCTCTAGCCCAGTTTCTGAGCATGTTCAGCACCTTGGCTCAGTCTGGATTGATTCCACTTGCTCCTTCCATATCTCAGGCCGGAGGAGGAGCACCGACTCCCGTCGGCGGTACTCCAGAGCAGTGGATTCAGGTCAACCAGGTTTCGAAGATTTTTCCAATACAGCTAGTAGCTCCAGTGCAGCCCGAGGTTAGGGCAGTAATTTCTAAGGCGGAGTAGCTCAGACTTGAGAGGTACAAGATGTACCACCCTCCTACCTTCAGTGGATTCACGTTAGAGGATGCCCAGGGTTTTCTGGAGGAGTGTCACCGTATTTTTTGCACTATGGATGTAGCGGAGTCGAGTGGGGTTTCTTTTACTACATTCCAGCTTAGATGAGCAGCCTATCAGTGGTGGCGTGCTTATGATTTAAGTAGCCCGGCTGAGGCAGCTTCACTTACATGGACTCAGTTCTCGGACAATGTTTTGAGAGTATGTTCCTCAGAGCCTCAGGGACGCATGGCGCACGGAGTATGAGCAGCTGCGCCACGGTGCTATGACTGTGTCAGAGTATGTAGTTCGTTTTAGTGATTTGGCCCGACATGCACCAGCCTTGGTTGCCACAGTTCGAGAGAGGGTTCGTCGGATGAGTATTGCTAGGAGATTGGAGGGCATGCTCACTCGAGATAGAGAGGAGAGGGAGGCCAAGAGGTCTCGGGAGTCTGGCACTTATAGTGGTACTCGTGCCCCAACTGTAGTTCGCCATGGTAGGGGCTATGGGAGTCGCCCCGTTCATTCATCTCTTCCAGCCACCAGTGCTATTTCGGGCCCTTCTAGGCCCCAGGAGCCTTATTATGCACCGCCAGTGTCTAGTGTGCCTCCTGCACGGGGTGCTTTTAGCTGTCAGTCCAGCAGACTTGGCCCGATCCAGTCACAATAGCCACACTCTCCAAGAGCTTGGTTTGAGTGTGGTGACACCTGCCATATGGTGACGGATTGCCCCAGACTTAGGAGGGGTGTACCTCCATAGACTTCTTAGCCACCGCATTCTCCACTGCCCCACCTGCTCAGCCAGCTCAAGGTGGAGGTCGGGGAGGTCGGGGAGATCGAGGTCGCCCTAGAGGGGGAGGCCAGGCCAGATATTATGCTCTTCCGGCTTGTACAGAGGCAATTGCTTATGACTCTGTCATTACAGGTATTGTTCCGGTCTGTCATAGAGATGCGTCGATCTTATTTGATCCAGGCTCTACATATTCCTATGTGTCCTCTTATTTTGCCCCGTATTTGGGCGTATCTTGGGATTCCTTGAGTTCCACTGTTTATGTGTCTACTCCTATGGGAGATTCTCTTGTTATGGACCGCGTGTATCGGTTGTGTTTGATTGCTCTTAGTAGTTTTGAGACCAGAGCCGATTTATTATTGCTCAGTATGGTAGACTTTGATGTTATCTTGGGCATGGACTGGTTGTCGCCCTATTATGATATTCTTGATTGTCACGCTAAGACCATGATGTTGGCTATGCAGGGATTACCGCGATAAGAGTGGAGAGGTACCTTAGAGTATACTCCCAGCAGAGTTATTTCGTTTCTTAAAGCTCAACGAATAGTTGAGAAGGGGTATGACGCGTATCTAGCTTATGTGAGAGATGTCAGTATTGATACCCTTATAATTGAGTCAGTCCCAGTAGTGAGGGATTTTCCAGATGTTTTTTCAGCTGATCTTCTGGGCATGCCGCCCAGCAGAGATATTGATTTTAGCATTAATTTGTTGTCAGGCACTTAGCCCATCTCTATTCCTCCATATCGTATGGCTCCTCCTGAGTTGAACGAGTTGAAGGAACATTTACAGGAATTGCTTGATAAGGGCTTCGTTCGTCCTAGTGTGTCACTTTGGGGTGCTCCGGTTTTGTTTGTGAAGAAAAGGGATGGTTCTATGCGTATGTGCATTGATTATTGCCAGTTGAACAAAGTTACTATGAAGAAAATGTATC
Source organism: Nicotiana tomentosiformis (assembly GCF_000390325.3). NCBI lineage: Eukaryota > Viridiplantae > Streptophyta > Magnoliopsida > Solanales > Solanaceae > Nicotiana > Nicotiana tomentosiformis. Next base: position 31,980,206 of record NC_090820.1, on the reverse strand, counting down.
CTTTGCCTCGTATTAATGACCTATTTGATCAGTTACAAGGTGCCAGAGTGTTTTCCAAGATTGACTTATGTTCGGGCTACCATCAGTTGAATATTTGGGAACTAGATATCCCGAAGACTGCTTTCAGAACTCGGTATGGTCACTGCGAGTTTCTTGTTATATCATTTGGGTTGACCAACGCCCCAGTAGCATTTATGCACTTGATGCACAATGTGTTCCGATCCTATCTTGACTCATTCGTCATTGTGTTTATTGACGACATTCTGGTGTACTCCCGAACTCGGGAGGATCATGAGCAGCACCTGATGACTGTGCTTCAGACCCTAAGAGAAAAGAAGTTATATGCAAAATATTTAAAGTGTGAGTTTTGGCTAGGCTCAGTGGCATTCTTGGTTCATGTAGTATTGAGTGGTGGGATCCAGGTGGATCCGAAGAAGGTTAAAGTAGTGCAGAGTTGGCCCAGACCGTCACCATCCACGGAGATCCGGAGTTTTCTTGGTTTGGCGGGGTATTACCATTGTTTTGTAGAGGGATTCTCATCTATTGCACCACTTATGGCCAGGATGACCCAGAAGGGTGCTCCGTTCAGGTGGACAGAGGAGTGTGAGGAGAGCTTTTAGAAGCTTAAGATAGCTTTGACTACAGTCTCAGTATTGGTATTGCCTACAGGTTCGAGGTCTTATATTGTATATTATGATGCATCACGGATTGGTCTCAGTGCGGTATTGATGTAGGAAGGTAGGTTGATTGCCTACACGTCCAGACAACTGAATGTGCATGAAAATAACTTTCATGTCCACGACCTTGAGTTAGCAGCTATTGTCCATGCCTTGAAGATTTGGTGGCACTATTTGTATGGTGTCCCTTGTGAGATTTACACTGATCATCGGAGTTTGCAGCATATGTTCAAGCAAAAGGATCATACCTTGCATCAGCGGAGGTGGTTGAAGCTACTTAAGGACTATGATATCACCATTTTGTACCATCCGGGGAAGGCTAATGTGATGGCCGATGCTTTGAGTCACCGAGCAGAGAGTTTAGGGAGTTTAGCATATCTACCAGCAGCAGAGAGGCCATTGGCGTTGGATGTTCAGGCCTTAGCCAGCCAGTTTGTGAGATTGGATATTTCTGAGCCGAGTCTAGTATTGGCTTGTGTGGTCTCTCGGTTTTCTCTTTATTATCGTATCAGGGGGCATTAGTATGATGACCCCCATCTGCTTTTCCTTAAGGACACGGTTCAGCACGGTGATGCTAAGGAGGTCACTATTGGAGATGATGGTGCATTAAGGATGAAGGTCAGGCTATGTGTGCCCAATGTAGATGGGTTGCGTGAGTTGATTCTCCAAGAGACTCACAGCCCGCGGTACTCCATTCATCTGGGTGCTGCAAAGATGTACTAGGACTTGAGGAAGCATTACTGGTAGAGGAGGATGAAGAAGGACATAGTGGAGTATGTAGCTCGGTGTCTAAATTGCCAACAGGTAAAGTATGAGCATCAGCGGCCAGGCAGATTGCTTCAGAAGTTAGAGATTCCGGAGTAGAAATGGGAGCGGATCACTATGGATTTCATTGTTGGGCTTCCATTGACCCAGCGGAAGTTTGATTCAGTTTGGGTGATTGTGGATAGGCTGACCAAGTCAGCTCATTTCCTTCTTGTGATGACTACCTATTGTTCCGAGCAGCTGGCTTGAATTTATATACACGAGATTGTTAGGCTTCATGGCGTGCCGGTATCTATCATCTCTGACCGGGGTACGCAGTTTATATCACAGTTCTGGAGGGTCATACAACATGATTTAGGTACTCGAGTTGAGTTGAGCATAACATTTCACCCTCAGATGGACGTACAGTCCGAGTGCACTATTCAGATAATTGAGGATATGCTCCGTGCGTGTGTGATGGAGTTTGGAGGCTCTTGGGATCATTTATTGCCACTTGCGAAGTTTGCCTACAACAACAGTTATAAGTCGAGCATTCAGATGGCACCGTATGAGGCTCTGTATGGCAGGCGGTGTTGATCTCCAGTGGGTTGGTTCAAGCCGGGCGAGTCTAGATTACTGGGTACCGACTTGGTTCAGGATTCTTTGGAGAAGGTTAAGGTGATTCATAATCGACTTCGCACCTCCCAGTCCAGACAGAAGAGTTATGCGGATTGGAAGGTTCACGATGTTGCATTCATGATTGGTGAGTGGGTCTTGCTCCAGGTTTTGCCTATGAAAGGCGTCATGAGGTTCATGAAGAAGGGCAAGCTGAGCCCAAGGTTCATTGGTCCATTTGAGGTGTTGTGGCGAGTTGGGGAGGTTGCTTATGAGCTTGCCTTGCCTCCCAGTCTAGCAGGAGTTCATCCGGTATTCTATGTATCTATGCTCCGGAAGTATCACGGTGATCCGTCTCATGTGTTGGATTTCAGCTCAGTCCAGTTCGACAAGGACCTATCTTATGTTAAGGAGCCAGTGGCTATTTTGGATAGGCAGGTTCGAAAGCTGAGATCAAAGAACATTGCTTCGGTGAAGGTTCAGTGGAGGGGGCAGCCGGTCGAGGAGGCGACTTGGGAGACCGAGCATGATATGTGCAGCCGCTATCCTCATCTTTTTACAACTTCAGGTATGTCTATATACTCGTTCAAGGACGAACGATTGCTTTAAGATGGGGATGATGTAATGACCCGGCCGGTCATTTTTAGAGTTATAGCCCCGATCCCCTATTTACTACTTTCTCCGTATCTTTTTCTGCTTATGTGACTTGCCGGGAGGTTGTTGTTGTGGTTTCAGAGCGAATTGGGACACTTAGTCCCTAAACGGAAGCTAAAGTCTTAGGATTTTGACCATAGTCGGAAATGTGTGAAGAATACTCCGGAATGGAGTTTCGTTGGTTCCGTTAGCTCCGTTGGATGATTTTGGATTTAGGGGCGTGTCCGGATTGTGTTTTGGAGGTTTGTAGCTGATTTAGGCTTGAAATGACGAAAGTCGAATTTTTGGAGATTTTGACCAAAAGTGGACTTTTTGATATCGGGGTCGGATTCCGATTTAGGAAGTTGGAATAGGTCCGTAATGTTGAATATGACTTGTGTGCAAAATTTGGGGTCAATCGTACATGATTTGATATGTTTCGGCATCGGTTGTAGAAGTTTGAAATTTCAAAGTTCATTAAGTTTGTTTGGAGGGTGATTCGTGTTTTTAGCGTTGTTTGATGTGATTTGAGGGCTCAACTAAGTTTGTATGGTGTTTTAGGACTTGTTGGTATATTTGGTTGAGGTCCCGGGGGCCTCGGGTGTGTTTCGAATGCTTAACGGATTGAAATTGAACATAGGCAAAATTGCTGAAGTTTATGGTTTCTGGTGTTTTCGCACCTGCGGTGGGGAGACTGTAGGTGCGAACTCGTACGTGTGGAAACAGGAGCGCAGATGCGAATTTGGGCAGCCCAGGCTGGGTTCGCAGGTGCGGATCTGTTTGCACAGAAGCGGCCTCGCTTCTGCGGTGGGATGGTACGCAGGAGAAGTGAGGGTCGCAGGTACGGTTCCTTGGTCGCAAGAGCACATCCGTAGGTGAGGTGCTTCTCTCGCATATGCGGACCCAGGGGACTTAATTTAAGTCCGCACCTGCGATGGAATTTCCGCAGGTGCAATTATAAGCCGCAGATGCAGAATCGCCGGGCAGATAAGGGCCATGTTCAAGGGTTTTATCCCATTTTCAATTTTGGGACTTTGAGAGCTCGAATTAAGGTGATAATTCAAGGATTTTTCAGAGAGAACTTTGGGGTAATGATTCTTAACTCGTTTATGGTTGTATTCCATTAATCTATAGTTGAATTCATCATTTAATTAAGCAATTTGGTTGAGAAATTTGGGAAAAAGTTGGAAAGTTCTTCAAATAAATTTTTGAATTTTGATTCGGATTTTGATATCGTATTTGGATAATTTTGGTACGAGTGAGCTCGTGAGTGAATGGGTGTTCATATTTTATGACTTTTACCCGATTCCGAGACGTGGGCCTGTGTCGACTTTTTGGGGCAATTTTCCAATTTCTTGCTTTATTTTTTATTTCATTAATTAGATTAGTTTCTTATAGTTGTATTTATGGTATGTAATTGATTTTGGCTAGATTTGGGCCATTCGGATTCAGATATTCATGGAAAAGGCATTGTTACTGATTGATTGAGCTTGGTTCGAGGTAAGTGGCTTGCCTAACCTTTTGTGGGGGAAATCCCCTTAGGATTTGGTACTGTTGTGATATGTGAGCACCGTGTACGTGAGGTGACGAGTACGTACACGGGCTATTTGTTGTAAAACCCAATTTATTTTACTGAGTAGCAACTTGTTTTTCCTTTAATTTGTGTTATACCGTTTAAATGAGTATTAGCCTATTTTTCATTCTTAATTGAGCTATTCCAATATGTGTAGTTATCCTGTTTAGTCTAATATTGCATGTCTATGTGCTTTAACTGCTTATTTGAACTCTGTGAAGCATGCCTAGTTGATTTCCTGCTTTACCTTGTTCGTTATTAGTATAACTATAAAAATCTTGTTGTTAACTGTTGTATTTATCGGTTTGAGCTATGTGTTTACTTTTGAGACTACGAGGCGGTTCCTCGGGAGTTCTCCCTGCACATTTGCTTTTGAGACTACGAGGCGGTTCCTCGGGAGTTCTCCCTGCACATTTACTTTTGAGGCTACGAGACGGTTCCTCGGCAGTTCTCCCTGTACATTTACTTTTAAGACTACGAGGCAGTTCCTCGGGAGTTCTCCCTGCATACTTACTTTTGAGACTACAAGGCAGTACCTCGGGAGTTCTCCCTGTATATTTACTTTTGAGACTACGAGGCGATACCTCGGGAGTTCTCCCTGCATATTTATTTTGGGACTACGAGATGGTATCTCGGGAGATCCCCTACTGTTTACCCCTGTGTGTTGTACTGTTGCCTTGTTGTATTTCCTTTTGTTAAATTCTAGTCTCTTATTATACTGTATATTCTTCTGCCTTGCTTATTATTTACCAGTGGGCCTGACCTGACCTCGTCACTACTCGATCGGGGTTAGACTTGGCACTTACTGGGTACCATTGTGGTGTACACATGCTACTATTATGTATATATTTTGTGTGCAGATCCAGGTGTTTCTTATCAGTCCCGCTACTAGCTGAGAGTGCTTGCTGTTGTACGGAGACTTCAAGGTACATCTGTCGCGTCCGCAGACCTCGGAGTCCCCCTCTATTCTCTCTTATGTCATTTACCTCCGTACCTCTTTTGTTAGACTCTGGTGTATAGAGATACTAGTTTTCTTCTGTAGCTTGTGACTTATGATGTTTCGGGTTTTGGAGAATACTGTGTATTACTAGAGTGTTGGTTATTATAAATATCGAGCGGCATTGTTACCAGTTATTTAGTTATCTGTTGCAGATAGTTGTTAAGTTTTACTTCCATTTTTGTTATTTCCGCAATTTTTTAAGCTTACCTAGTCGTAGAGACTTGGTGCCATCACGACGTCTTACGGAGGGAGTTTTGGGGCGTGGCAGGCTCATACATATTGTTAAAGGATTCCTTTACTCCACTAACAGAAATAAAGATTTCTTAAACTATAATGAGAGTAAATAGCTTAAAATAATTAGTGGAAATATCATTTAGATAAAAGTCCATATCTTTATGATATATGTAAATATGTTCTTATATTATTGCCTTTTCTTTTCTATATTTTAGATTTCTCAATATGTCTGAAAGGAGAAATCGAACCTTATTAGATATGGTGAGATCTATGATGGAGTTTACTGATCTTCCAATAAATTTATAGGGATATTCTTTGGAAGCAGCAACATACTTACTTAATAAAGTTCTCACTAAGTTAGTCTCTACAATGCCATATGAGATATGGAAAGGATATAAGCCTAACTTTAAGCATATTAAAGTTTAGGGTTGTCCAGCTTATGTTAAGAGACTGCAATCTAATAAACTTGACTCAAGATCTGATAAGTGTAGGTTCATTGGGTATCCCAAAGAAACAATGGGATATTATTTCTATCACCCTTCTAACTATAAAGTGTTTGTGGCTAGATGAGCAACCTTTTTGGAAAGGAATTTTTTTTAGAAGGAAATTATAGTAGAGAAATAGAATTTGATGAAGTTCAAAAAACCAATGAATCAACACAATATAAAGATCATGAAACACAAGTTGAAGAACCTTTATTGGATGTTTTGAAGTTGACAAGGAAGTTGCCATCTTCAACGGTTGAAATTCAACAATTAAATGTAGTTCAAGAATAGGTTAATGAACCAGTTCCAAACCAAATTGAACAACAACCAAATCTAGCACAAGGTGAACAAGTTGTACAAGCACCTCTTAGAAGGTCTACATGAGAACGTCATGTACCAACTAGATTAAATCTAATGGTACAAGATGATGTATCAAATGAGGTTGATCATAATATGATGACCCTAAGACCTATGAAGAGGCTATACAAAGTTTTGATTATGAGAAATGGCAAAAGGCCATGGAATCCGAAATGCAATCCATGAAGGAAAACAAAGTATGGACTTTAGTTGAACCTTTAAAGGATATAAAACCTATAGGTTGTAAATGGATTTTTAAGAAAAAAGATTGGATCAGACGGAAAGGTGGAGACCTACAAAGCTCGTCTTTTTACCAAGGGATATCGTCAGAAAGAAGGAGTCAACTATGATGAGACTTTCTCTCCCGTGGCAATGCTCAAATCAATTCAGATTTTGCTTGTTATAGAAGCATACTACGATTATGAAATATGGCAAATGGATGTAAAAACAGCTTTTCTTAATGGTGAGCTAGAAGAGGATGTGTACATGATACAACCTGAAGGTTTCACATCTCCGCCTGATCATAATAAAATTTACAAGCTACGTAGATCTATTTATGGACTAAAGCAAGCTTCTCGAAGTTGGAATATTCGCTTTAATAAGACAATTGAAAAGTTTAATTTTGTTAGATGCGAAGAAGAGCCTTGTGTGTACAAAAGGGTTAGTGGGAGCACAATCATATTCTTAATACTGTATGTTGATGATATATTGCTCATAAGAAATGATATACAGGCATTGCAAAGTACCAAGATTTGGCTACCTGAATAGTTCTCCATGAAAGACTTGGGAGAAGCAGCTTATATATTAGGAATAAAGATCTATAGAGATAGATCAAGGAAGCTGCTTGGACTTACCCAGTCTTGTACATTGATACCATTTTAAAAAGGTATAACATGGATAATTTCAAAAGAGGTTATCTACCGATAGGCACTGGAATTACTCTCAGTAGGGAAGATTGTCCTAAAACACCTGAAGAGAGAGAACGCATGAGTAGGATCCCATACGCTAGTGCAGTGGGAGCTATCATGTATACCATGATATGTACACGTCCTGGTGTGGCTTATGCACTAGGAGTGACTAGCCGATATCAGGCAAATCCTGGTGAGGAACATTGGAAGGTGATAAAGACCATTCTTAAGTACTTAAGAAGGACTAAAGACCAATTCCTCATTTATGAAGATTCTGAGTTAAAACTTGAAGGTTATACCGATGCAAGCTTCTCTTCAGATAGAGATGATAGCAAATCTATTTCTGGTTATGTATTCACCTTAAATGGTGGTGCAGTGAGTTGGAAAAGTTCTAAAAAAGCTACAGTAGATGTTTCAGTGACTGAAGTAGAATATATAGCAGCTAGTGAAGTTGCTAAGGAAGCTATATGGATGAAAAAGTTCTTAACAAAACTTGGTGTGGTTCCTTCAATAGAAGGTGCAGTTCCATTGTTGTGTGACAATACTGGAACCATTGCTTAAGCAAAAGAACAAAGATCATACCAAAATCCAAACACGTTCTGTGAAGGTATCAATTGATAAGAGAGATCATTGAACGTGGAGACGTAGAGATTTAAAAGGTTGATGGAAATGAAAATGATGCAGACCCATTCACTAAAGCTCTTGGAGCAAAGGAGTTTGACAAGCACAAGTGAAAATTGGGAACGAAGTACAAGAGTGATTGGCTCTAGAGCAAGTGGGAGATTGTTAGGGATATACTAGATATGCTCTAGATCCAATCTCATATTTGATGATTTGAACATATTTTTATGAATGTTATTTGATATACAAATATATGGCATTTGATATAAAAATATATGGCATTTGATATTCGTTTATGATAGTTATTATTAATTACTTGATTAATTTAATAAGGTCCTTGATTAAATTTTGAGACTTGTCATCATGATGGAAATCATGATAATGAGAGTAAAGTCTCTTACAACTTAATCTAAATTTAGTTATTGATCGTAGGCTTATTGATTTGGACATTAGTAATCCGGTTAGATCAATATTTATGTGATCGTCTTTATGGGATAAAGATTAGTTGATCTTATGAACTGAATCACATAAATAGATGATGCATATAGAGATATGATCATTGAACCGATTCATTGGATAATTCCTAATGGTTAGAATTATCATACACTGCCAATAGGATATTCTCTTGAAGAATGTGATGTAAGAGTTTTCTTTGTCCTGATATCATCACAGTAATTGACAAGTTATTTAATGTGCTTTGATACTAGACACTTATGGCCCTAGGGCGATAGTTGAAAGGATATTGGGTATGATTAAATACTTGTAGAATTAGTGATTGATCAAGATGGAATCTGTCAACTATTGGTAATGAGTTTAAACTCCATGTTATCATGAATTATTATAACCGACCAAATTAAGACCTTGGCCAGGGCGAATGAATTAAAGTAGAAAAGAGTTTCTTAGGTCATTCAATGGTCGATTATTTTTTACATGAACACATAGTTGGTCACCTATTAGGATTTGACTGTTGAACCATATCCTAGGGTGACCCGGAGCTATAAGGACAGAAGGAATTAATGCATTATTCTTCTACGGGTTCTTGAGAGTAAATTGTATACTTCATGTTATCCGGTCGTTGAGGAGAGTTTCTAGACGCCACCCTTGATTAGTATATTAATGTGATCAATTTACTACCGATTTAGTATTGAACCTATGGGGTCGCACACTAACGAGTGATCTGATCTTTGCTAAAAGAAGAATTACTTTATTATTTGATAATTAAATTAAAGAATTTAATTTAGTCAAATAAATTTAGTTATTAGTCCAAATGAAATTTTATTATATTCTTTGCTAGCATAGAGAATATAATTAATATTGTGAATAAATTGAAATTTTCTATTTGGAATAGAAAATTAAATTATATCTCTTGATTGAAATATATATATGTGTGATATATGTATATTTGGTACTTAAAATTAATATTTATTTATATATGGAATATATATTAAATATTAATAAGGAGACTAATTCAAAGTCCACAAAATACCATTTTAATTCTTTCTTGGAATTATTTTTCTAAAGTTCAACTTTGACTTGGAAAGGAATTAAAACACCATTTTAATTCTTCCTTGGAATTATTTTTCTAAAGTTCAACTTTGACTTGAAAAGGAATGAAAACACCATTTTAATTCTTCCTTGGAATTATTTTTCTAAAGTTCAACTTTGACTTGGAAAGGAATTAAAATACCATTTTAATTTTTTCTTTTCCATTCACATATATATAGAGATATATTTGTGAACTTGAAGAATATATGAAAACCTATAAGGTGTATGTGTGCTCCAAAAAGTCAAGAGAAAGTATTATTGCGAGAAAATTATTTTTTGTTCTTCTACCTTTGAGTTAAGATTTTTGAGAAAATTTCAATACAATATTTTTCGTTCAATTTGTTCGCGGTTTTCATTGATCAAAGAGTTGATAGTAAAGATCGGTCTCAGTGTGGATACGCATAGAGTCTTCACATTATCGAAGAAAACTCTGAAACGAGACTCTCTTCACCAGGTACGTCTTAGATCCGATCTTTGACGTGTAAATAAATTTTAAACATGATAAGTTTTGCATAGGATTATTATTGTGATTCATTGCGTGTTTTGAACACGTATATGCAATCCAACGTCCCCTTCCTTGGATGTGGCTTCACCACTAATTGTTTATATGAGATGAGTAAATTAAGATTTTGTCTCTTACTAATAAGTACATATACCTATTATATTGGTTCTTAAATTCATTTTCGCGCACCTTCATTTTTTTCTTTTCCCACGATTTCAGTTTCTAATTTTAACTTGATATTTTTGAATCAACTATTTCTATTTCTCATTAAAATAAACATTTGAAAAATTAATTATTGAAAAGATTGTTTTGCATCTCAAAAAGTTAGAACAGTAAAATTCTTATATTAGAAGTAGAAAGAAAAGAACAAATTTGTTTGAGGGACGGACAAAGATTAGGAAAACGGTGCATTTTCATATAAACCCACTTTTGGGGTCATCATTAAATTTATACCCGCATTGTACAAAATTTTGCAAAGTGTACCCGCTCGGATCTGAAGTAGTTCAATCTCTTCAATACAACTTCAGAAATCATTGAAGTTCTTTTATCTTTCAAATGTAACTACATAAATTCGAATCTGAAGTAGTTCAATCAGTTCAATACAACTTCAGAAATCAAATTTGAAAATTTTCTATCTTTTAAATACAACTTCAGAAATTCAAATCTTAAGTAGTTCAATCTATTGAATGCAACTTCAGATTTCAAATCTTAAGTTCTGAAATATAAAATTGTTCTTCGAATTTCAATAATTCAATACACGATTCAATGCCCAAATCTATTCCAAATGAGCTCAAATTTGAAACATAACTTTTAAATATTATAAAGAACATATATCAATCATCAAATTGTCAAAACAACAACAAATTTAACAAATCTATTTTGCATCTAAGAAAAAGAAGAAACTCTAAGCACAAAAAAGAAGAAAACAACAATAAAGAAGAAGAAGAAGAAGAAGAAGAAGAAGAAGAAGACAAAAGGATATGTATTTGAAGTTAATCAAAAATTGGGCATCAGTTTTTTTTTTTAAAAAAAATGGGTACAAATTCAATGGGTGGTGCAAAACTAGGCGCCACATAAAAATTTTACTAGAAAAATGGGGTGTGATTATATATTAAGGATTCGGACTTGTGGATGGATTTCATCAGCTGATTTGTCTGTCTAAGAGTGTTGCATCACCTGCTGATTAGTGTTTTAAAAGGCATTTCTGGGACTCGCCCCTGGGCGGGGAACTTGCAAAACGTTCTGGGGCTCATGTATAGGGCTTAGTTCTGTGAGGTTTATATCCCAAGCGTCCGACCATGCGCCCTAAACATGCCTAACGCCCAACGTTCGAGGCTCGCCTAACAGTTCTAACGCAAATCACATGTCGAATTTCCAAATTAATATCGTTGACCTTCAAAATTCTTTAACAAATTAATGATAAAAGTTCTATTCATCGATATATATATATATATATATATATATATATATATATATATATATTTCACATATTTATAGTTTTCTTCAATTTTTATGCAATTTTACATGTTTATAAATATTTATTGTCATTATATTATTTTATAAAATATTAAAAATTAAATACCTATAGGACTTGCGCCTCGCTGAGGCATATGTAAAATGTCTCGCCATACGCCCATGCCTTTTAAAACACTGCTACTCGTGATCTTAGCAGAGAAAGCCTTATGTGTAAGAACGGCTTGTTGATGCCTTAATTATGGCTTAGATACTGAGATTTGGAGCTCATTGCTTCTTTCATGTATGGTCATGTCCATTTAAATCTTGGGAAGAAATGTGCTGAAAAGTTACTGGAATTAGAGACCAATTGAAAAGAAATTTGTTTTACCAGTACTCCATGTGTCCTAAATTAGTTGTCATGTTTCGCTTCTCGAGAATAAATTTGACTAATTAATCTTCGAAGCTAAATTTTATGTTATGCAGACTCTCCAAAATGCTGCCATACTCGTGTCGGATCTTCCAAAAAGCACTACCTTTGGAGGATCCGACACGCACCCAACGACTTTTTGGAGAGTTCGAATAACATAGAATAAATTAGATTAGATTAACTCAATGTTTTACAATTAAAATTTAGATATTCAAATATACAACAAGTACTAAAATTTGCTATTTTTCTCATGTCAATATGATGAAAAAAATATAATTTTAAAATATTGGTCAAATGTCACATAGTTTGAACTCTTGTGAAGCGAAACATGACAACTAACTTGGGATAGACAAAACTATTCTATAGTTCTACTGGCTATTGGGATGAGTTTGTGTTCAATGCAACTTGTGCTATGCTACAGGAAGTTCTTCATATCTTCAGTTTGCTACAACTTCTGGTATCTGAAATCAAAATGTTGACACTGCTCTTTTGGGTGAGAATTTGCAGCTTGTCCATCATTTCATGAAGATAGAAGTGTCAACTCAAAATAATTTGGCATGTTTTGCTACCTGAAACCTACGATTATGTATATGAAAAGGGTGACGTTGTCGATGATTTGCTTTCTTTATACAAATACGTTCACTCTCCAAAGCATACAAGTAAAGAAAATAAGTACAACAGCTTTATTAGATAAAAATCAACAATTAAAACTTTGATCTCACATAAAGGCACATCTCAATTAGTAATACAAGAAGGGACATAAACTTGCACAACGTTCTCAAACGTGTTCATTTCTAAGCAGCTGCGACATTGATTTGTTTCTTCTCTTCTAGTTTGCTTGCATGTACAGTAAGTAACTCATATTCTACAACCTGCATTTAAAGTGAGTACACAAGTTATCTCTAACATACAAAATTTATGTAGAATCTAATCATGATGCACAAAAGATTAGAACTAAAAGATACAGACTAATATCTTATTATATATATTTGAATACTTGACTATGCAAGACCAACTCGTGTCGAATTTCTAAGTATCTCACAGCAGCAAGCTTTGAATACTTTGATTCAGGCAGTGAAACAACATTACTAACAGATTATCAGAGCTGATTGAAATTGTGAAAAGAGACAGGGTAATCTTTTATAGATATGATATTATCAAAACAATGTGATACGGCGATTTTCAGGTGTTAAACTAGTTAAATTGTTTAGGTTGACCAATAAAACTGTTTTCCAACTAATATCTAGTGGAACAGAAGCAAAGATGAAGAAAATCAGAGATCTAAAAGCTACTGGTTCTTCATAATAAGCAAAATAGAATAGGCCACAAATCATATACGATCAACATGATAAACTCAACCTTTTGAATGAATTTGCTGAGATATATACTCTCATAAAGTTAAACAGATTTCTAAAAGAGGTGGAAAGACAACATCTACTAATTCTGCTATAGGCATCAGAATTGAAAAAATACGACGATGCAGCCAACAAACCTCTAATAACTTAATTTTTCTTATGTATCTTAAATAACTCTGAATCCTCCCTTCCTCATTCTTTAAGCATTCCTCAACCTGAATTTCATCAAAAGAGCATAAACCAACATTTGGCATATATGTAGTTTGTGCAATATGCAAAGCAAGCTATTAAACGGAACCTTCAACATGTAATCCTCATAAGATTTGCTTGCAATCCAATCTGAAGCTTTCGTTGAGTAGAATATAGAAGTATCCTTCGACATTGATTCTTCAAAGTCTTTCGCGTAACACTTCATAGAATCTTCATCCATTTCCACATATATATCCAAAACATTTTTCACTAAGGCCTGATCTATTTGCTCTCCTTCGCGTTCTCTGTCAATCTAAATCATGATCACAAGTAAATAAAAGAAACAAATGAAAAATTCAGAGATCAGCTTAAGCTTCTTTAGACTTATTAGTAAACTTACCAAAGATATCACAGTATCTCTCACTCGATCATTCATTTCACCATAGACCTACAGCATATATAGATCGGTCATTATTCATTTTTACATGAGAAAAAAAAACAGCCATTATTCGTCAACAAGAATTTAACTGATCCAACAGTATGAAAACTCTAACTAACCAATTCATAGAAAGCCAAATAGGCAGTTTCCTGAAGAGAAGGGAGCCTCATTTTAGGTATCAAGTATCTCTCAAGGTAATAAAAGAACCTTAAAAGCCACCTAGTCATGGTTTTATGATTATTCCACCTTTTAACTAGTTCATGTAACAACATTTCATCTTCCTTTCCCTGGATCGATGGAAGTACCTGGAACAGAAACATAGGTGGAGTCAGGATCTGAACTTTATGAATTCTAAATTATAGGATAGCAACATTAGGTATTAGTACTGGATTCTAAATTCAATTTTTATATATATTTAGAGAATTTCTTAGCACAAATAGAGGATTTTACTAAAGCTACTGGGTACAACGCCCAAACCCGTACTTCAGCTTCTAGTTCTGCCCCTGAACAGAGATCATATCAAGAGAATTGAAAAGAAGTACTAATAGAGTGGTCGCTAACAAGTGAGTAACAAGCATATAAACTCTCAAAAAGAAAAATTCTTGCCTTGGAGGAGACATAATCCTCCATTGTTTTCTTATACTGAGAGTATAATTTGAGAGCTTCAGGACCAGCTCGATTATTTTTGTCACACATGTTGTAGACTGTTCTGGATATCACAATCAGGAAATACAAATCCAAATTGGAAATAATAACAGCAAAATACAAAGACAAATGCCGCATTTATTTAAACTTAGGGTTTGTTTGGTACTAAGGAAAATATTTTCTGAAAAATATTTTCCAATTTTCCCATGTTTGGTTGGCTTAAATATTTTGAAAAATATTTTTCTCATAAACTCATTTTTCTCCAATTGGAGAAAAATATTTTCCCAATCAAGAAAAGAAAAAACTTCCATTACTCTTCTTCAACCTTCCCCGCCTTATTCCCCATATCTAAAAAAAACTTTATACTCTCTAAACAAACTCTAAAAATTATTTTTTTAAAAACGTTTTTCACTCACCAACCAAACATGGAAAAATAAGTAATAAAACCACTCATTTCGTGAAACACACCCTTAGTCGTCAACGAATTTATAGCATTTTTTTCGTAAACGTACATAGGCAATAAACAATAGAGGAAGATTTAGCATGTATTTCTGGCAACAATAAATAATGCAAGGGAAAATGACTAGAAAGGAAGCTAAAAATATTTCAAAGGAAAAAGGGGGGCGGGGGAAGGTTAGCAGTTAGCACCGGATCATTTAGAAAATTCTGAAAATGTCAAAAAATAAATCGCTAAAAAGTTAAAAGTACAAAATTTCTTGAACAACCATTTGCAAGAAAAATTCAGGAAAATAATAATAGAAGGATCGGATAACATACTAGAAAGTTAAATACTCGAGCTTCCGTAGATGAAAAACAGAGGAGATCAGACAAAAAAGTTTATTTCTTCTATTTTGCCTAAGCCTAGATGGATAAAGTCATAAAGCTATAATAAGAAAGTTTGATGCAAAAGGATACGTATATATACGCATATATTCTTGAGAAGTGAAATGGTTTGAACTATGGCCTTCAACAAGGTGGATAAGCTTGTTGATAGCTTCCTCTTGCAATATAGGCCATCCTTCTTCAAAACTCAACGGTTTCGCGCTGCCGGTGGTCATGTTTACAACAATATATTAATCCCCAAGATTCTGATAGAGAAATGATGGGTGCTAGCTAGTTTGAAGTAGTGATATTTCATAGTTATTTTTACAGAAATTGGGAACTTTGAATTTTCTTCTTCTCATTAATAATTGGGCATGTTTTGGAACTTAGAGGTTGATGATGGTGGAGCCACCGTGCCAAAAAAAGAGTGGATGATAGAACAAGTTGCCATGGATTCAATGTTCTAAGTCAACTTCCAAGATTTCGCCCCTTAATATAGAAAAGACAAAACTTTAGGAGCCTGTTTAGAAAGCCAGTTAGAAATTATATTTGAGTGTAATTGGGTGCAATTTAGTATGTTTGTTTGGCCAGGTCACTATACAATTGGGTGTAATTGATAAGGTATAATTAAACTCTTCAATTTTTAAAGGAGATGTGAGAATTAGTGGTAATTACAGTATGTAATACAAGATAATGTAATTTTTCTATTCTTTTTTTCTTTTTCTTTTTAAATATATTAAGTACTAATTCTTTTTATTATATTTCTTTCCCATTTCACTTATTCTCCTTTTTTTTTTACCTTCCAACATAGTGTTTATGGTATGTGATGACGTCCATAACACACCTCAATAAGAAATATGATACGGTCGTATGCAATATAAATTACCCAACTATTAGTCGGGGTCGAATCCACAGGGAGTTATAAGAGGTGTTACGAGTATATACTTGAAGAAAGCGAATGGATTAACTAAATTTGTACTTCCACTAAAAGTCTTGATTTCTACTTCTATTATAACTCTAACAATTGTAGGCTAAAGAAAATAAACTAGAAATGAACGAATGTTTTTAGTATTTTTTTCAAATAGTTTAAAACCCTAGGGATGTGACCATGACCTAGGTGTTCGCCCAATGGGTTAAATACGGTAATACTTGTTTTGTTGATTGGAGTGTATTATAGCTCTCAACTCTACATTACCCACTCAATACCTCTTGGTCAGAGAGTGATTTTGCCCAATTTGGCTTTCTCAAACTCAAATGGATATCAAACAAAATAGTTGATATGAGCTCAAGTCGGGTTCTTACTATCTCTAGTTTGAACCCTTTAATTGGGCTAATCGAACTCTCAATTAACCCAATTCATTGTTAGCCAAGTTATCCTAGACTAGGTCCCTCTTTCTCAAGGAGAGACTAAGTCAAAAAGGCATGAATTAATGTTTGCAACCACTAATTCTAAAATTGAAGCATGAACTAGGCTAAATAATCAACACCTAATCATAAACAAGCATTAAATTAAATACTCATAAGGTCTACACACTAGGGTTGGGTCACAACCCTAGTAAAAATCTAGCTACTCATAGTGGGTATTGAAAAAAATAAAGAATAAATTCAAATAAAACTCATAATCAAAGATTAAATTGATGAAGTATAATGTTTAAATACTAAAATAATCAAAATCTTCCTGAAATGGCAAAAGGTAACGGCTACAATAACTTTTTACTTCAAACTTGACCTAAAATTGTGAAACTCGTCTATTTATAATGGGCCAAAATTTGCTGACAAAAATGCCCCTCGGCATGTTCTGCGGCCACACGATTCCATGTGCGGACCGCAGATTTCTTTAGTTGGCAGGAGATGGGATTCTGCAGCTGCACATTTCTGAATTGCGGCTGCGAAGTAACTTCTACGGCCGCACAATTCTTGTGCAGTCCGCACTTCAGTAAGGCGTCAGGACTTGGTCTTCGGCACACTCTCTTAACATGGAACTATTTGTCAGTACAAACCCAGTTCTGTGGCCGCACAATTCATGTGAGGTTCGCACATTTGTCAAAATCCTGTTAGGTTCTTTAGATTAGGTTGCGGCCGCAGATGAAATTCTGCAGTCCGCAATTTCTTCTGCGGACCGCACTTCTTTGCTTATGCGTTCTTTATTGCCCTGTGCTTCTGAACACTCCTTTTTTAGTCAAATTTCATCATGGGAGATAAAACTTCCAACTTTCCTGCAATTTGCACAATTTTATTAGTTTTGGGAATACAAATTAATACTTTTGAACTAAAATAAAAGCAAAAAGGTACTAATAAGCAGTCAGAATCCTCACTTATCAACTCCCCCACACTTAAGTCTTTACTTGTCCTCAATCAAATAAATAATTTCCCACCTTCTAAAGTTAAGAGTCATTTCAGCGAGTCAAAGGTGAGCCATTCCCACATCAGTTGGGACTAACAATTACCCAAATTACTCATGCATTATCAACAAGGTGACAAGTCAAAGATTCATGCACATATAGTTCTAATGTGATATTTGAGCGTCAAGAATTGACTTTACTGATCAAGGACTCTTGTTCTATCATGTAGGGCATAGTGGACTCCAAACTCTTCCTCCTTTTCTTTTCATTTTCCAAGCTCACTTAAGAAGTTAGCACTCAATTCGAATATTCATGAAAGATTCACTCATCTCTCACAAGAGAATGTCACAAGTACGGCGTCAAGTACCATAGGCTCGCCCCTCATGTAAATCGTCACTAATGTAAGCTCACTCTGTTTGACATCAGTAGGACTTCTTTTGGGATGTAATGAGGTCTTTTGGGTTAGGGTAGGATACCATATGGGTAAGTGGTTACACCTTTCCTTAAGCACTCAACACTTTCATTTCTCGACTCACAATTGTCAATTCTTAATGGCACCTTCTTTTCATTGGGGACTAGAGAGACTTAACATCACTCTTTCTTGATTATTTCATTCTTTTTTCTCACTTTTTGATTTCTCAATGTTTGGGATCATTACCTCTTTTTGAATCTATCAACCCTTCCACTTATTCACGATTTGCATTTTTCTTTTTGTTCTTTTCTTTTCTTGCCTTCTCTTTTTATAAAGATCATTTATTTTATCTTTTTGTGCCTTGATACCTTTTTTCAAATTCCTCATCTCTTCCCCAAACTTACGTTTTAAGCCATTTGTTTTACAAGAGTGTTAAGGAAAGTCCGGGTGCCAAGAGAGGGTCATGACAAATCGGGTAAAGGCTCTTAACATGGTTATCAAATGAGAAAGGCTAGATGCTCAAAGGGTTTGACTAGGGATAACGACATTGGTTGGGAGTAGAAGGCTCAAACGGGCCAAGGAAATCCTACAATCACTTCTCAAACCAAACAAAACTTAGGATTTTGCCTTGAAACATATTCGGGGCAAGTTCTAGACCCTTCGCACAGATACTTAGACTAGCAATAATTCATCTCACCCCTCACGCAATTAGATTGTAAAAGAGCATACAACGACCACATTCAAGTTTAAAGATCACTATGGTTCAATTAAACCACTCGATGATTATCAAAGTCAACTCAAGAATCACAAAGTTACTAACTAGAGCTATTTCTTTTTAAAACCTTGTCTCTAACCATAAACACGTAGTTAAGTGTGTTGGTTCCAATTGAAGCATGGTTGACTCTTCGAGTATGACTTAATTAGGTCTTTTTATTCATTACTACTACTATTATTACTTAAATACAAAAACAGATTCATTCCCTTAAGAAGGTTGTCACGCCATCCATCGTTGGGACGAGTCACCCGATTCACACAACAACTACCTTTGAAAAGAACCGTGGCCTTAAGAAAACCAAAGGCTTATTATCTACAAAAACATAAAAAGAAGCTACTTAACAAAATAAGAACTAATATGAAAAATATAAAGAATCTAATAAGAAAAAACAAAGATAAAGAAGCTAATGAGCAAAACTACTGAAGATAGAATGAATATACATAGTAAGAGAGAGAAGATAGTTAAATACAAATAAGAACAAGAAAAAGTATCAAATTATTACAAGACAAATGTGTCAAATAAACTTTATCCCCCCTCCCCCCCCCCCCCGAATAAAAGTAAGCATTGTCCCCAATGCTTAGCAAAGTAAGAGTAAAAGAGGAAAGGATGAAGAAAACTACTTATGGCTTCTTGGACATCTCTGTGTCCCCAGCAATATCATCGCCCTCCGGATCAGCCAACTGGATCTCATCATCCTCGACTCTAGGTGGGGCTGGATTGGCGAACATCTCACGCACTGCCTCAGCAGTGTCAGCAGCAAGGTTTGTGATCTCGTTCAAGTCACACCTCTATTCGGGGTTGTGAAACGGTCGATTACAATAATAATACCCATCAAAGAGTCGGGATCGAATCCATAGGGAGCTGAGATGGGATTAGTGGTATATATTTGGATAAAGCACGTGAAGTATCTTGGTTGCACTTCCACAAATATGTTTTTTTTTTACTTCTAAAATTACGTTAAGGATTACAATTCTAAGGATGTAAAACTAGAGAATATTGTTTTTAGATGGTTTTCAAATATATAAAAAGTCCTAGGGGTATGACTCTTACCTAGGTGTTTGCATAACAAGTTGTAAACCTTAAAGCTTATTTTGTTGGTCGGGGTGTATTATAGCAATCAACACTCAAATACTCACTCAATACCTCTCGGTAAAAGAGTGATTTTGCCCAATTTGGCTTTCTCAAGTCCAAATGGGTATTGAACAAAACAGTTGATAAAATGCTCAAGTCAGGTTTTACTATCTCTAGGTTCAACCCTTTAATTGGGACTATCAATCTCTTGATTTTATCCCAAATTCTTATTAGCCAAATTTTCCTAGACTAAGTCTCTCTTTCTCAAGTAGAGACCAAGTCAAATAGGCATAAACTAATGTTTGCAACCATTAATTCTACAATTTAAGTCAAGAACAAGGCTAAATAATAAACACCCAACCATAAATAAGCCATAAATCAAACATCCATTAGGTTCACACACTAGGGTTGGGTCACAACCCTAACTAAAAATCTAGCTACTCATAATGGGTATAGAGGAAAATAGAGAAGAAAAGATGATAAAACTCATATTGCAAGATTAAAAATAAAAATTCAATGTTAAATCACCAAAGTAAGCTAAAGTTGCCTAAAGGGGTAAAGAAAAACAGCTACAGGACTTTCAATATTCAAAACTTGGCCTAATTTCGTGAAAATAGTCTATTTATATAAAGTTAGAATTTTCGGACAAAATTGCCCTTTCGGAGGTTCTGCGGCCGCACAATTATATGTGCGGTCCGCACTTCTCTTTAGATCTTGACAGGAATTGACTCTGCAACCACACAATTCTGGGTGCGGTCGCACTGGGTTCTTCTGCGGACCGCACATTTCCTGAGTGCGGTCGCATAGTTATTTCTGCGGCCGCACAATAATTATGCAGTCCGCACTTTGCACCGGGGCTCTATTGATGTTCCTTCACATTCTGTGGTCCACACTTAGGCTTGTGTGCCTGATTTTTTTCCTTGTTCAGATCACTCCTCCTTGAGTTGAATTTCATCGTAGTGGCTTATTTTCCAATACTCCTGCAGGTAAGCATATTTCATCAGTTTTTGGGAATACAATTAGACACTTTTGGACTAAAACAAAAGCTAAAAGGCGCTAATAGGTAGTCAAAATTCCCACTTATCAACTCCTCCAAACTTAAGCTTTTGCTTGTCCTCAAGAAAATAAGGTAATTCCCACCTCCACAAGATAAGATCTATTCCAGCTAATCTAAGGTGAATCAAACACACATCAATTAGGACCAACAATTACCCACAACACTTATGAATTATCAACAAGGCAATGATTCGAAGTTTTAAGCACAAATAGTTCTAATGTGACACTAGAGCATCAAGAGTTGACTTTACTCATCAAGGAAGTTCGCTCTTTCATGTAGGTCTTTGTGGGTCCCAAAATCCTCCTCCTCCACTCTCCGTTAGTATGTCTCACTTAATAATGTAGCACTCACTTCAAGGATTTGTGAAAGGTTCGCTCATTTCTCTCAAAAGAATGTCACAAGTACGGCTTTAAGTACCATATGCTTTCCCCTCATGTAAATCACCACTAATGTAAGTTCACTCGGCTTGAAATCACGTAGGGCTTTTTCGGAATGTAATAAAGGCTTTTGGACTAAGGTAGAAAATGTTGGAATAGAACCTTTTGGACTTAATAATGTAGCACTCACTTCAAGAATTGGTCATAATATTCGTTTTCTCCTTCTTTGTTTTCTCCATGCTTTGCATTTTTGTTTTTCTTTAAATACCTTCAACTCTTCAACTTATTCACTTTCTTTTTGCATTTTTTTTCTTTTGTTCTTTCTTTCTTTTTCTTTGCCTTTCCTTTTATTCATTTCTTTTCTCTTTTTTGTACCTTGATACCACTTTCAAATTTCTCGTCTCTCCCCCAAACTTATAATTTAGCCAATTGTTTCTCAAAGTGTTAAGGAAAGCTCGGGTGCCAAGAGAGGATCACTACAAAATGGGTAAAGACTTGTAATGTGGTTATCAAATGAGAAAGGTTTTAGGCTCAAAAGGGTTGACTAGGGATAAAAATATTGGTGGGTCATGGAAAATTTTAAAACGGGTCAAGAAGAGCCTACAATCACTTCTCAAGCCAAACAAAACTTAGAATTTCGCCTAGAAACACATTCGGGGCAAGTTCTAGACCATTCGCACGGGTACTTGGACTTGCAACAAAACATCTCACCTTTTACACAGCTGGATTGTTCAAGAGGATAGAGTCGAGGGCCCACAACAACCATATTCCAGATTGAAAATCACTAATGGTTCAACTAAACCACTCGATGATTGCCTAAGTCAACACAAGAGTCAAAAGGTCACTAACTAGAGCTATTTCTTTTCAAGAACTTATTTTTAATCATAAGCATGTAGTTAAGTGTGTTGGTACCAAGTAAAGCATGCTTGACTCTTTTAGTTCGACTCAATTAGGTCCTTTTATTAATTATTACTACTGTTCTTACCTAAATATCAAAAACAGACTAATCCCTTAAGAAGGTTGTCACGCCATCCATCATTGTGAAGAGTCACCCGGTTCACACAAAAATCACCTTTGGAAAGAACCGTGGCATTAAGAAAACCAAAGTCTTATTGATCACTTAAACTTGAAAAGAAACTACTAAATTAAAAAGAAGTTATTAAAGTAAATAAGAAGCTATTAGACTAAACATTGACTACTAAGTAAACAAAATAAAGAAGCTATGAAGTAAACTGCTTAAAGCATAAATGAATATACAAACTGAGAAAGGGATAGGGAATATATACATCAATAGAGAGAGAAGAATAGGTACATAATGAAAGTAAAAATAAAAAGAGAATGTTATCAGTTATTACAAGCCAATGTCAAATGTCAAATCAAAATAGACTCTATCCCCCTGAATAAAAATGAGCATTATCCTCTTCTCGGGGAGTAGCTAGGTTGGTAAACATCTGTAGCACCGCCTCAGCAGTGTGGGCAGCGAGGTCTGGCTCCTCAGACTGGCCAGCTGTTGCCACTGGTGCTGCTGTGTCTGCTGGTACTGATAGATCTGTCTCCATCAGTAAGTCAAATGGAAGATCTCCAGCGGCTGCTATCTTGGTCACCTCTCGTCTTAATTTGTCGACAGATTTCATTGAAGCCTGAGATTTCCTCATCTTCTTCACCTGCTTCCCAAGCTCCTCAATTGCTCCCCCATGTGCCACCAAGGTTTCCATGATGGCCTTCTAATTCTCCAATATTTTCTTCAAAGTTTCCTCGACTGACGGAGGAATTTGGGGTGTTGGGGTAGAAGTCTGAGCTGCAACAGTACTAGATAGGTCAGACAGCTTTGCAGTAGTTGTCTGCATCCAATTGTTGATACTCGCTAGTGTATGGGAGACTCACAGCGCAAAGAGTGGATAAGTAGAGGAGGAAGGCACTGATACTAATGTCCCTGAAGATGGAGGTGGAGGTATGGCAGCTGTATCGGTGGAAGGCCCGACTGTTGTGGAAGGCATGGCTCCTGTAGAAGGCATGGCAGCTGAATCTGCAACTACCACCGATGGCTCATCAGACTGGCCTATGATAGTAATCGAATTACCATTGTTCTTCGGGTTCCTTGGGTCCTTCAGAGAGTACCAGGAGAAGGGCTTCTTAGCCCTAACCTTCGTATCAAAGCTCTTGGGCTCTACCCCCGCATCCATGATATATTCTGTGATAGTGTTGGGATACGGATAGGAGCTTTCACCCACATTGATTGGGTACCCATCCATGATGGAAGCAACTAGGAATGCCCAAGGGATTGGGAGATTGTTTTCATTCCGGCTTGGGTCTATGCGACTGCACACACATGTTTGCCACCCTTTTGCTTCAAAGTTGAGGGTGTTCCGCTGAATGGGAACCCCTACTGTGATCCATGGTGGTGGTGGTCCTAGAGCTATTAGTATCTTAGCTAGCCAAAAGCGAGCTGCATCACCCATTGCGAACTTCTCTAAATATTGCACCGGCTCCATATCCTCGAGCCCCAAATAAGTGTTCAGGGTGCTCTGATCAAATCGTACTTTCAAGTTCCTCACCTTAGTCACCTTAGTCCCATTCTTGATGTGCGCCACATTGGCATAGAACTCCCGAACTAAGTGCTCCTTGGCATCCACTACGCTTTGTGTGAACCATTTCCACCCTTTTCTTTCCCAAAATTATCTTAACACATTTGGGTTGTATCTATCCAGATCTTTCAACACAAACTGATGCTCAAGAGTGAGCGATCTCTGTGGCCACCACTCTCGGAACCTTTTGAATGCAGTCAGGCTCACAAACCTATCTTCCCAAACTTCCTTCATCTTTGACCTCTCCAGGCTTGCAACTCTGGTATCACCCCCCGACCGCATTCCGGAATATCATCATCATCATCAACTGTGACTGATGTGGTGGGGGAATGAGTAGATGAGGGTTCTGAACCCTGACTGTCATCATCCAAACCCTCAGAAGTGCTTGCTGAGGTGGAAGGCTCATTTCGGAGCTGGTATCTCCCTGGAAATTGATGTAGCTGAGATTGGGCATCAGGCTGTTCTTCCACAGAGTGGCCCTCTGATGCTTCCCTAGACGGGATGTATGAACTTTACTCAGAGGGCTTTGCAGTCCTACCTTGCTCTGCAGTTGCCCTTTTAGATATCATGTTTTGCACGGAGAGTGGTAGTGTACCCCTGCCTCGGCCTCGGGAGGGTTCACCCCTCCCCTTGGATGTATCACCTCGTCCCCGTGATCTTACCATTTTCTGCAATGCATAGCAACATGAATCAGTTATAGTTAAAATCCAAAGTATCAGACAGTTGTAGACAAACAGTATGCAGGTTGGGGGAAGTGCGGTCTACACATTTTTGGGTACGGCCGCAGATAGGCTTGTGCGGATCGCATAATTTTGGAAGTGCGGCCACACTGATGATTCTGTGGTCCGCACAATTTTAAGTGCGACCGCACAATTGAACTGCGGTCCATACAATCTTGAGTGGGACCGCACAATTGCAAGCTCCAAAATGATAACTTTTTGAAGTTAGAGAATTGATTGATCTGCGGCCACACACACTTTTCTGCAGTCGCGGTTAAATTTCTACGGACCGCACAATTTTGAGTGCGGTCCGTACAATCATTGCACAATATTTTCCATAGCATAATGATCTGCGGACCACACAATTCCTTGTGCGGCCGCACAATTCAAAAACAAACGGTAGTCACTTAGGATTTTTCAATTCATGCACAATTTAGACATGGTATTGGCAATTTAGACATCCCCCAAATTAGAAAATAGGAAGTTACCCATACAATTTTAAGCTCACATAATGATGAATTTTGACATTAGGGCTAAAAATAACTAAACTAATTATGAACAAAATTAAGCAAATTGAAAACTTTAATGATGAATTGAACATACCAATAATGTAGTGATGCAAGGAAGAATTAAAGTTGATGAAATGAGAGTGAGATGCTTGAATCAATTGAGTGCACTGTGCTTGCCCTAGTGTAAATGTTCAGAGTTCGTAAAGTTTGAATAGTGGTGAGGATGAACTATTTATAGTTGGCCGGTTAGGACAAGGACTCAAGAGCTGAGTGCGGCCGCACAATTTTGTGTGTGGTATGCACTCATTTACCTGTTACAAATTACACTTTTGATGATCTGCGGTCCGCACATTTTTGAGTGCGCGGATATTTTGTGCGGACCGCACATTTCCTTGTGCGGGCGCACTTTGGCCACTTCTCTGACATGCACAACTTCAGAGAGTTTGCGATTTCTGATCTCCAGTTGTGCGGTCGCAACAAGAATTGTGCGGTCGTAGATCCCTTTCTGATGTGGCCTTCAAAATTGTGCGGTCCACACAATAAATGTGCGGTTCACACTTTTTTCACACTTAGCCACTTTTCCTGAGAACAGTTCCTGCAAAGCATACTCATTCCTGCAACACACTTCAAAACTAGTTAGCACAAAACAAGACCTAACTAATGATGAAGAAAAAGGAAAAGAAAATGAAACATGGGTTGCCTCCCAAGAAGCGCCTGATTTAACGTCGCAGCACGACGCAGATTACCATCAATCACTTGAAATGAATCACTGCCACTACGTGGCCATCACCAACTTTTTCCAGATAGTGCTTCATCCGGTGACCATTGACTCTAAACACTTCATCATTTATATTCTTCAAGTCCAATGCACCAAAGGGTGTCACACTCACAACTTCAAACGGGCCACTCCATTTAGACTTCAACTTTCCCAGAAACATCTGTAACCGAGAATTGAGCAATAACACAAGATCACCTTCTTTAAAGTCCTTGTTCCGAATGTACTTGTCATGGAGGTACTTCATCTTCTCCTTGTATAAGGATGAACTTGTATATGCATGATACCGAAATTCATCTAGCTCATTCAATTGTGCCACCCTTAAGTTGGAGGCGACATCCCACTCAAGATTTAGCTTCTTCAAAGGCCACATGGCCTTGTGCTCAAGTTCCACCGAAAGGTGACAAGCTTTCCCAAACACTAACCGGTGTGGAGACATCCCAATCAGTGTTTTGTAAGCCGTCCTGTAAGCCCATAAAGCATTATCAAGTTTCTTTGACCAATCCGTTCGGTTGACATTCACTGTTTTTGACAAAATACTCTTGATCTCCCAGTTGGAGATTTTCACTTGTCCGCTTGCTTGAGGGTGATAGGGGGTCGTGACTTTGTGAGTGACACCATACTTTCTAAGCAAGGTATCAAAAGCTTTGTTGCAAAAATACGACCCCTCATCGATTATAATGGCCCGCGGAGTACCTAATCTTGTGAAGATGTTATTTTTAAAAAATGCCACCACACTTCTAGCTTCGTTGTTGGGTAGAGCAACGACCTCAACCCGTTTTGACACATAATTCACAGCTACCAAAATGTAGGTGTTCTCACAAGAGCTTACAAACGGTCCCATGAAATCAATACCCCACATATCAAAAATATCAATTTCCAAGATGGTAGTGAGGGGCATCTAATTTATTTTTTGAAATCCCACCGGCCCTTTGACATTCATCACAACGCTTGACTAGATCACTTGCGTCCTTGTAGAAAGTAGGCCAATAGAATCCACAACTCAACACTTTGGCCGTCGTTCATGCTCCCCCATGGTGACCACCGTAGGGTGAAGAATGACAAGCCCCAAGAATTTTAACTTGTTCCTCCTCCGGCACACATCTTCTAATCACGCCATCGGTACAAATTCGGAAGAGGTACGGTTCATCCCAATAATAGTCTAGGCAATACCGTTTGAGCTTCTTCTTTTTGCTTGAAGAGAACTCATCCAGTACAATACCACTCACAAGATAATTTGCTAAATCAGCGAACCATGGCATCTCGGTCGTTGAAATGGCTAGAAGTTGCTCGTCGGGGAAGGAGTCTTTGATTTCAAGGCCGTCATGTGGCCTCCCCTCCTCCTCCAAGCGAGACAAGTGGTCCACCACTTGGTTTTCACTGCCTTTGCGGTCTTTGATGTCTAAATCGAACTCTTTCAATAAAAGCACCCATCTCATTAACCGAGCCTTTGAATCTTTCTTGCTCATAAGGTACTAAAGTTCCGTATGATTCATGTGGACATTCACCTTTGTACCCATCAAGTACAGGCGAAACTTCTCTATAGCAAAAATAATAGCAAGGAGCTCTTTTTCAGTCACAGTGTAATTGACTTGGGCATCATTCATGGTCTTACTAGCATAGTAGACCGGATGAAAGATCTTGTTGACACGTTGCCCAATAACTGCTCTAACCGCCACATCACTAGCGTCACACATGAGCTCAAAAGGCAAGCTCCAATTCGGGCGGTGATAATATGAGTAGTTGTCAATTTGAACTTGAGCAATTCAAATGCCTTCATGCAATCCTAATTGAAATGGAATTTGGCATCTTTCTCCAAAAGCTTACACAAGGGGTTCGCCACATTGGAAAAATCCTGGATGAAACGCCGGTAGATCCCCGCATGACCCAAGAAACTCCTCACTCCCTTCATGGATGTTGGAGGTGGAAGTTTAGAAATGACCTCTATTTGCGCCCTGTCGACCTCAATGCCATTCATTGAAATTTTGTGGCCAAGGACAATGCCTTTCACAACCATGAAATGATATTTCTCTCAATTCAACACCAAGTTCGTCTCTTCACATCTTGCCAAGACCTTATCCAAATTTTTCAAGCAATCATCAAAACAATTCCCTACCACCGAAAAGTCATCCATGAAGACTTCAAGGAAATCCTCCACCATGTCCATGAAGATAGCCATCATACACCTTTGAAAAGTTGTCAATGCATTGCATAACCCAAATGGCATCCGCGAGAATGCGAAAGTACCATAAGGACATGTGAAAGTAGTTTTCTCTTGATCCTCCATAGCAATAAGAATTTGATTGTAGCCGGAATACCCATCAAGGAAACAATAGAAAGCACGGTCGGAAAACCTATCAAGCATTTGATCTAAGAAGGGAAGTGGGAAATGATCCTTTCTTGTAACTTTGTTGAGCTTGCGATAGTCCATACACACTCTCCGCTAGGTCATCGTTCTTGTAGGAATCAACTCATTCTTGTCATTGGTAACCATCGTCATGCCCGCTTTCTTTGGGACACGTTGCACCGGAGAGGTCCACGAACTATTGGAAATGGGGTAAACAACCCCTGCATCTAACCACTTGATAATCTCTTTTTTGAATAACACTTGCAATGCTTCATTTAGCCTCCTTTGATGTTCAATGGAGGGTTTGAAATCTTCCTCAAAATTAATCTTGTGCATGCAAAATGCGGGGATTATTCCCCGAATATCCGCCAATGTCCATCCAATAACTTTCTTCCTCTTTTGTAGCACCGCCAATATGGAGTCTACCTGCACGTTAGTCAAACAAGAGGAAAGAATAACTTGTAAAGTAGAACAAGGGCAAAGGAATTCATACCTGAGATGCGGAGGCAATGGCTTTAACTCCAAAGTGGGAGGCTCCTCGATTGAGGCCTTTGTTGGAGGAGTCTTCCGATTTTCAAGATCCAAGGACAATTTGCGGGGTTCATAAGTGTACGACCCCATTCCTTGCAATGAGTTCACGCATTCCACATAGCCATCCATCTCGTCATCATCAAGTTTAAAAAAAATGGCCTCCAAAGCATCATCAACATTCATCGTGGCACTAGTATCATCAATAATCACATCGGTCACCAAGTCCACAAACGAACACACTTCATTGCTATTCGGTTGCCTCATAGATTTGCACACGTGGAACATTGCCTTTTCATCACCCACCAAGAAAGTGAGTTCACCGGCTTCCATATCAACAAGAGCCTTCCCCGTAGCAAGGAAAGGTCTACCCAGAATAATCGGCACGTCATAGTCCACTTCACAATCAAGAATCACAAAATCCGTCGGGAGAATGAATTTATCAACACGAACCAACACATAAACAATGATACCCAACGGTCTCTTCATGGTACGATCCACCATTTGTAATCTCATAGATGTGGGTCCTTGTTGCCCAATTCCCAAAGTCTTGAAAACTGAATAGGGCATCAAATTGATACTTGCCCCAAGATCACAAAGAGCTTTAGCAAAGTTGGCACTTCCAATGGTACAAGGGATTGTGAAAGCGCCGGGATCTTCCAATTTAGGAGCCATTGAGTGCACAATTGCACTCACTTGATGAGTCATCTTTATAGTTTCACAATTCATCGACCGCTTCTTTGTCACCAAGTCTTTCATGAACTTTGCATAACCGGGCATTTGATCCAAAGCCTCAACCAATGGCACATTAATTAATAGACACTTCATCATGTCAATAAACCTTTTGAATTGATTCTCGCCATTTTGCTTGGCAAGCCTTTGAGGATATGGAGGAGGAGGCCTTGGCATTGGTTCCTTAGCCTTTGGCACTACCAGTTCCGGTATGTCAACAATGTGCTCCCTAGACGGGTTCACTTCCTCTTGAGTATTCTCCACATTGTCATCAATATCAATTCTTACTTCATCATTTGCTTGCACCACATTGTTCAGGATCTCATCTTCTTATACCACTTGATCATCATCCACAATATTTCTTTGACTTGAGGTGGGTGCATCCCCACCTTTTCTACTCCTTGTAGTAATAGCTATGGCATGTCCCGAGTTGTTCCCACCCTTTGGGTTCACCTCCATGTCACTTGGTAGTGCCCCCTTAGGACAAGTGTTTAAAGCTTGCGAGATTTGCCCCAATTGAACTTCCAAATTGCGAATTGAAGTGTTGTGAGAGGCTAGTTGGGAATTGGAGTCGGCATTCTTCTCCATCATTTGTTTGAACATGTTCTCAATTCGTCCCATCTCACTGTTGGAAGAGATTGGACCATTGGAAGGATAAGGAGGCGGGTTGCTCGGTTGTTGATACATCAGGGGCCTTTGAAAGCCCAATCCCCGATTTCCTTGGTTATTGTTCCACCCCCCTTGGTTGTTGCCTCCCCAATATCCTTGACTATTGCCACTCCAATTGCCTTGGTTATTTTGCCATTCCAATTTTCTTGATTGTTTTGATTGTTCCAATTCCCTTGATTACCATGAGGTCGCCATTATTGTTGATTCGGGCCTTGAGAGTTGTTTCTTTGCCCTTGGAAGTTGTTCACATATTGTACTTCCTCTTCTTGGTCATTGTAAGATTCATCTTGATCAAACCCACTATTTTCTTGCACATAATGTTCTGCACGGTTTTGCACTTAAGGACCCTTTTGCCTTCTCCTATTTACCATCATATTAACTCCCACCATTGCATTGACTTGCTTAGGACCTTGCACTTGTTGAAGTTGAGCCTTGGCTAATTAATTCATTATGGTGGTCAACTTGGCAATTGCTTGTCCATGATCATGCAATTCTTTATGTAGGTGAATTACATTTGGATCACCTTGAGGAACATTTTCTCTACTTTGCCATGCCGATGAAGTATCCGCCATTTCATCTAAGATCTCACAATCTTCCGCATATGGCATTGTCATGAAATTTCCACCTGCAAGTTGGTTGACCACGCATTGATTGGTAGTATTGATCCCCCTGTAGAAAGTTTGTTGAATCATAGCCTCCGTCATGTTATTGTTTGGGCACTCTTTCACCATAGTTCGGTACCTCTCCCATATTTCATGCAACGGCTCATTGGGTTCTTGTTTGAATGCTAGAATCTCATCTCTAAGAGTAGCCATATGCCTAGGAGAAAAGAACTTGGAAATACATTTCTCTGCCAATTCATCCCATGTATGGATGGAATGGTTTGGCAACCTTTCTAACCAATCCAAGGCTTTCCCACGTAGAGAAAGGAAATAGCCTCAACCTTAAAGCATCCTCGGAGACGTTTGCCTGTTTACTCCCCCAGCAAGTGTCCACAAACCCTTTCAAGTATTTGTACGCATTTTGATTCGGAGCTCCGGTGAAGAATCCTTGTTGCTCTAGCAATGTGAGCATAACATTTGTGATTTGAAAGTTGCCCGCCCTAATATTGGGCGGTACTATGGCACTTGCATACCCTTCATTCGCCAACACCCGGTGTGGAGCCGCTCTTGGTGTATTTGGGGGTGGAACGGGAACGTTGTCTTGAGGCGGTCGACCTCGTCTATTTTCTTGAGGTTCAAGAGGAACCTCTTCAACTTGGTCATCTTCTACGCCCACATCCCCTAAAGGCATGTTTCTGAGAGGATCATTGTTGTTGAGAGCCATTGTTTCACCTACAATTGTTTTACCAAAAAGATAAGTAACACGGAAGGAAAAGAATAAAATTCAGACACAAAACCAAATATATAGATAAATCCATTTTTATGCTCCCCAGCAACGGCGCCAAAAATTTATCTCATCCAAGTCATACCTCTATTCGGGGTTGTGAAACAGTCGATTGCAATAATAATATTCAACAAGGAGTCGGGATCGAAAGCACAGGGAGCTGAGATGGGATTAGTGTTATATATTTGGATAAAGCACGTGGTGTATCTTGGTTGCACTTCCACAAATATGGTTTTGTTTTTACTTCTAAAATTACGTTAAGGATTGCAATTTTAAGGATGTAAAAGTAGAGAATATTGTTTTGGATGGTTTTCAAATATATAAAAAGTCCTAGGGGTATGACCTTCACTGTGTTTGCCTAATGGGTTGTAAACCTTAAAGCTTGTTTTGTTGATCGGGGTATATTATAGCAATCAACACTCAAATACTCACTCAATACCTCTCGGTAAGAGAGTGATTTTGCCCAATTTGGCTTTCTCAAGTCCAAATGGGTATTGAACAAAACAGTTTATAAAATGCTCAAGTCGGATTTTACTATCTCTAGGTTCAACCCTTTAATTGGGACTATCAATCTCTTGATTTTATCCCAAATTCTTGTTAGCCAAGTTTTCCTAGACTAAGTCTCTCTTTCTCAAGTAGAGACCAAGTCAAATAGGCATAAACTAATGTTTGCAACCATTAATTCTACAATTTAAAGCAAGAACAAGGCTAAATAATAAACACCTAACCATAAACAAGCCATAAATCAAACACCCATTAGGTTCACACACTAGGGTTGGGTCACAACCCTAGCTAAAAATCTAGCTACTCATAATGGGTATAGAGGAAAATAGAGAAGAAAATATGATAAAACTCATATTGCAAGATTAAAAGATAAAAATCCAATGTTAAATCACCAAAGTAAGTTAAAGTTGCCTAAAGGGGTAAAGAAAAACGGCTACAGGACTTTCAATATTCAAAACTTGACCTAATTTCGTGAAAGTAGTCTATTTATATAAAGCTGGAATTTTCAAATAAAATTAGCCTTTCGGAGGTTCTGCGGCCGCACAATTATATGTGCGGTCCGCACTTCTCTTCGGATCTTGACAGAAGTTGACTTTGCGGCCGCACAATTCTGGATTGCGGTCGTATCTCTCATGTTCTGCGGTCCGCACAATTCTGGATGCGGCTGCACTGGGTTCTTCTACGGAACGCACATTTCTTGAGTGAGATCGCATAGCTATTTCTGCCGTCGCACAATTATTGTGCGGTCCGCACTTTGCACTGGGGTTCTGTTGATTTTCCTTCACATTCTGCGGCTGTAGATAGAAATCTGTGGTACGCACTTGAGCTTCTGTGCCTGATTTTTGTCCTTGTTCAGATCACTCCTCCTTGAGTTGGATTTCATCGTAATGGATCATTTTCCAATACTCCTGCAGGTAAGCATATTTCATCAGTTTTCGAGAATACAATTAGACACTTTTGGACTAAAACTAAAGCTAAAGGCACTAATAAGTAGTCAAAATTCCCATTTATTAGTATGGCTCTTCAGAATGGCCAGGTGGTGCTACCAGTGCAAATAGGG
Organism: Nicotiana tomentosiformis; assembly: GCF_000390325.3. NCBI lineage: Eukaryota > Viridiplantae > Streptophyta > Magnoliopsida > Solanales > Solanaceae > Nicotiana > Nicotiana tomentosiformis. Next base: position 31,947,132 of record NC_090820.1, on the reverse strand, counting down.
CTGGAGGATGTGGGGAAGACTAGTGCGGGTCAAGAAGCATGTCAAAAGGAAGGTCTCCGGCTGTAGCAATTCTGTTCACCTCTCTCCGGAGCTTATCCACTTTCTTCTTGCTGGCCTGTGACTTCCTCATCTTCTTTACTTCCTTTCCCAACTCTTCAATCACCGACCCGTGTTGTACCAAGGTGCTCATAATTTTATTCTGGTTCTCCAAGATCTTCTTTAGTGTCTCATCAATGGTTGAGGGAACCTGAGGTGCCTGTGAGGTGGACTATGCTGCATCCAGTTGTTGAGACTTGCCAATGTCTGGGAGACTAGTAGGGCAGAGAATGGGGTAGTAGGCATGGGCTGTTGAGCAACTCTGGGGGAAGTGGTAGTAGTTGTGGATGATGGCAGAGGCATAGCTGCAACACTAGAGGAAGGCTCAGCCAAAGTGGATGGAACATCAACTACCTCAGGAGCTACCACTGCTAGCTCATAAGCTTGACTAGCACTCTCTGATCCTTTGGAAGTGCTTTGAGATGAGGACGGCTCGTCCCTGAGCTGGTATCTCCCTTGTGGCCTCGACTGTATGGTCGGCTGCTCCTAAATAGAGGCTGAGTTACCCTCCGACACTTCCCTAGACGACACATATGAGATGGTCTCGGAGAGGTTTGCACCTCTCCCTCTGCCTACTGGTGCTTTCTTTTTTATTTTCTTTTGCTGGACAAGGGGCAAGGCACTTTTGTCTCAGCCCTGAGGAGGTTCACCTCTCCCTTTTGAAATGTCGCCTCATCTTCTGGATCGAACCATTGTCTGTATCGAGCAAAGGTGATTATTAGTAGCAATTCAATGTTCAAACATAAACAAGAGACATGTAAGTAAAAGATAAACCAGAGGACACGGTGAGGGTGTACAGTTAGATCATGCTTGCACGAAAAGTGATCTGCGGTCCGTATAATTTCATTTGCGTCCACAGATGGGGACTTGCGAACCGCACATTTTTGTTGTGCAGCCGTAGTAGTGAAGTGCAGTCTGCACAATTTGACTTACGACCACACATCTGAAGCCCAAAAATGCCAACTCTCTGATGATAGAGAATTGGCTAATGTGCGGCCACAACAGGATTTCTGCAGTCCGCACAATTAAACTTGTGGTCGCACATTGGAGTCTCAAAGTAAGGACTCTTTGATGACTGTAAATGAGTTGTTCTGTGGCCGCAATGGGAATTCTGCAGTTTACACATTTTAAATTGTGGCTGAAGATCCCTTCTTCACTAAATTTCCCTAAATTCAACATTTGCGACCGCACAAATTCATGTGTGCAGCAGATTTCAACATTTACGTACAGGTCAAACTTTTCTATCTGGGTTATTCAATTTCGTGCACAATTAGACATGGCAACCTTGTAAAAATAGTGAATTATACTAACCCAGTCGCCACAGAGCATGTATCAAGTTAACCCAGTACAGATTCACCCCACATGGACACACAATTGAACCCTAATGACAAATAGCCTAAAAAGAACTAAAAATATACAAATTAAACTAAAACAAAAGGTAATGTAAAATTGAAGCATACCATATGAAATGAGTGTAATGAGTGAACGATCAAAGTAGCTGTGTGTGTGGACAGATGAAATTTCCAAGAAAATTCAACATAGAACAATATTTTTGTTCAGAGAGTGAAAAGCGTAAAAGTGGCCCTATTCCTCTATTTATACAAATTGTTTGCTAAGGGGAAGAAGGACGAGTGTGGCCGCACATTTTCATATGCGGTCCACTCTGTTACATGGGGACCTCATCTCAGCTTTTCTTCTACGGTCCGCACATTTCTATGTGTGGTCGCAGATCGACCTCCGCACTGACAGGCTAAAACTTCAGAGAGTTGGCCTTTTCATCATCTCGATTATGCGGCTTGCAAGATAAACGTGCGGCCGCAATGCTCTTTTGCTATAGTACCAATAAACGTGCGGTCCGCAGAATTAAAATGCGGTCCGCATTCCTTAGAACACTTGGCCATAATTTCGCCCACAATTCTTGTAAGTCACACTCAGCCCTGTAGCACATTTCAAATAAGGTTAGAACCAAAATAACACTTAACTACAAAATAAAAAGGAAAAGAAACATGGGTTGCCTCCCAAGAAGCGCCTGATTTAATATTGCGGCATGACGCAGAATACCCTCAAGTGAAATGAATGACTGCCACGACGTGGCTATCTCCAACTTTTCCTAAGTAATGCTTCACCCGGTGAGCATTGTCTCGGAATACTTCATTATTTTTGTTCTTCAAATCTAATGCACCAAAAGGTGTCACACCCAAAATCTCAAAAGGACCACTCCATTTGGATTTTAGCTTCCCGGGAAACATCCTCAACCTTGAGTTAAACAACAATACAAGATCGCCCACCTTGAAATCTTTGTTCTAAATGTATTTGTCATGAAGTTATTTCATCTTTTCTTTGTACAAGGACGAACTTGCATAAGCATGATACTGGAACTCATCCAATTCATTCAAGTGTACCACCCTCAAGTTAGCGGCTACATCCCAATCAAGATTCAACTTCTTTAGAGTCCACATGGCCTTGTGCTCTAGTTCCACCGGTATGGTGATATTCTGATAGGTGTTTTGTAAGCCTATCGATAAGCCCATAATGCATCATCAAGCTTCTTGGACCAATCCGTCCAATTAGCATTCAACGTTTTGGACAAGATACTCTTTATCTCCCAGTTGGAGACTTCCACTTGCCTACTAGATTGTGGGTAATAGGAAGTCGTGACTTTGTGAGTAACACCATACTTGCCAAGTAAAGTATCTAAAGCCTTATTGCAAAAATGTGACCCCCCATTGTTTATAATTGCATGTGGAGTACCAAACCTTGTGAAAATACTCTTCTTCAAAAAAGCCACCATATTTCTCGCCTCATTGTTGGTTAAATCAATGACCTCAACCCATTTGGACACATAATCAACCGCGACTAAGATGTGGGTGTTTCCAAAAGAGCTCACAAAAGAGCCGATGAAGTTAATACCCCACACATCAAAAATATAAATCTCCAAAATGGTTGTGAGAGGCATTTCATTCTTCTTTGAGATCCCACCGGCCCGTTGGCATTCATCACATCTTTTCACTAACTTACTTGCATCCTTGTAAAGAGTAGACCAATAGAAACCGCAACTATGCACTTTGGCCCCCGTTCTTGCTCCACCATGATGACCACCATATGGCGAAGAATGACAAGCCCCAAGAATTTCACCTTGCTTTTCTTCTGGTATACATCTTCTAATCACCCCATCCGTGCAAATCTGAAAAGGGTATGGTTCATCCCAATAATAATCTTGACAATCCCATTTGAGCTTCTTCCTTTGGCTTGAAGAGAACTCATCCGGAATGATTCCGCACACAAAAAAATTTGCTAGATCCGCTAACCACGACACCTCTTTCAGTGAAATTGCCAAGAGTTGCTCATCGGGAAAGGAGTCATTGATTTTAAGGCCATCATGCGGTCTCCTCTCCTCCTCCAAACGAGACAAGTGGTCCGCCACTTAGTTTTCACTACCTTTTCTATCTTGGATATCAATATCAAACTCTTGCAACAAGATCACCCATCTCATCAACCAAGCTTTGGAGTTCTTTTTTCTCATAAGATAACAAAGCGCTGCATGATCCGTGTGGACAATGACTTTTGCACCCGTCAAGTATGGGCGGAACTTCTTAATTGCAAACACAATGGTAGGGAGCTCTTTCTCCATAACTGTATAGTTGGCTTGGGAAATATTCATAGTCTTACTAGCATAGTAGACCGAATGAAAAATCTAGTTGATGTGTTGCCCCAAACTATCCCCAACCACTACGTCACTTGCATCACACATGAGTTCAAAAGGTACTCTCCAATTTGGAGCGGTGATGATTGGAGTAGTTGTCAACTTGAACTTCAACAATTCAAAAGATCTCATGCAATCATCATTGAAGTTGAACTTAGCATCCTTCTCAAGAAGCTTGCACAACGGATTTACCACCTTAGAGAAATGTTTGATGAAGCGCCGATAAAAACACACGTGGCCTAAGAAACTCCGCACACACTTCACCGAAGTTGGAGGTGTAAGTTTAATAATCACCTCAATATTTGCTTTGTCAACTTCAATTCCATTCTTTGAGATTTTGTGGCCAAGGACAATGCCTTCCTCGACCATGAAATGGCACTTCTCCCAATTAAGCACTAAATTTGTTTCTTCACCTCTGGCCAATACTTTATCCAAATTTGCAAGACAATCATCAAAAGAATCTACAACCACCGAGAAGTCATCCATGAAAACTTCAAGGTAGTCCTCCACAATCTCCATGAAGATATCCATCATACACATTTGAAAAGTCGCTGGTGCATTGCACAAAACAAATAGCATCCGCTTGAAGGTGAAAGTACCATAGGGACATATAAAGATTGTTTTCTCTTGATCTTTCGGAGCAATAAGAATTTGGTTGTAGCCCGAATACCCATCAAGAAAGCAATATAAAGCACCTATCGGGCATTCGATCTAAGAAAGGAAGTGGAAAGTGATCCCTCCTTGTGACTTTGTTGAGCTTGTGATAGTCTATACACACCTTCCATCCAGTCACCATTCTTGTAGGAATCAACTCATTCTTGTCATTGGTAACCACCATCATGCCCCCCTTTTTGGGACACATTGAACCGGAGAAGTTCATAAACTATCAGAGATGGGATAGACAACCCCAGTATCCAACCACTTGATAATCTCCTTCTTCATAACTTATTGCATAGCCTCATTGAGTCTTCTTTGATGTTCACTAGATGGTTTGGCAGAATCCTCCAACTTGATATTATGCATGCAAAAGGTTGACCTTATCCCCCGAATATCCGCCAATGTCCACCCAATAGCCTTCTTCCTCTTTTGTAGCACCGCCAATGTGGAATCTACCTGCAGTTAGTCAAACAAGATAAAAGAATAACCGGTAAAGTAGAACAAGGACCAAGAAACTCATACTGAAGATGTGGATGCAATGGCTTCAAATTCAAGGTAGGAAGCTCTTCAATAGAAGGCTTTATAGGAGGAGTTGTCCTATTTTCAAGATCCAAGGAGAATTTATGGGGTGCATAGTTGTACGATCCCATTCCTTGCAAAGAGTTCACACATTCCATGAAGCCATCCATCTCGTCATCATCAAAGTTGAGCAAGACGGCCTCCAACATATCACCAACATTGATTGTAGCACTTGTTTTATCAATAATAACATCGGTCACCAAGTCCGCAAAAGAGCATATCTCATTGCTATTTGGTTGTCGTATGGACTTACACACATGGAATACCACTTTTTCATCACCAACCCGGAATATAAGTTCTCCGGCTTCAACATCACAAAGAGCCTTCTCCGTAGCAAGGAAAGTTCTCCCAAGAATAATCGGCACTTCATAATCAACCTCACAATCTAGAATGACAAAATTCGCCGGAAGAATGAATTTATCAACAAAAACCAAGACATCTTCAATCACGGCCTCTTTATGGTATGGTCGGCCATTTGTAATCTCATATAGGTGGGTCTTGGTTGCCCAATTCCCAAAGTCTTGAAAACCGAATAGGGAATCAAATTGATACTTGCCCTAAGATCACAAAGAGCTTCAGCAAACTCGGCACTTCCAATTGTACAAGAAATCGTGAAAGCGCCGGGATCCTCCAACTTAGGCTCCATTGAGTGCACAATCGCACTCACTTGATGAGTGACTTTGATGGTTTCAAAATTTACTGACCGCTTTTATGTCACAAGATCCTTCATAAACTTTGCATAACCAGGCATTTGTTCCAAAGCTTCAAGTAATGGCACATTGATTGAGAGACTCTTCATCATTTGAATGCACTTCTTGAATTGATTCTCACCATTTTTCTTGGAAAATCTTTGAGGGTATGGAGGTGGAGGCTTAGGCAATGGTGCCTTAGCCTTTTTCACTACCGGCTCTAGTATGTCAATAATGTGGTCCCTAGACGGGTTCACCTCCTTTTGAGTCTCTTCCACACTATCATCAATATAGTCCGAACTTCATCATTAGGTTGCACCACATTGTTCGGGAGCTCCTCCTCTTGCATCACTTGCTCATCATCAACAAGTTGCCTTTGACTTGAGGTGGGTGCATTCCCACCTCTTTCGCTTTTGTGATAACTGCCATGGGATGCCCCGTGTTGTTTCCACCCTTTGGGTTTACCATCGTGTCACCCAGTAGTGCCCCCTTAGGACGAGAATTTAGTTCTTGAGAGATTTTTTCCATTTGAACTTCTAGGCTGCGGATTGATGTGTTGTGTGAGGCAAGTTGGGCATCCGAATCGGCATTCTTTTCCATCATTTTCTTGAACATATTTTCAATACGCCCCATCTTATTGTTTGAAGAACTTGAACCATAGAAAGGATAAGGAGGAGGGTTGCTCGGTTGTTGATACATCGGGGGCCTTTGAAAACCCGACCCCCGGTTGCAATACTGGAAAATAGCAGAATTCTGACCGCCAAAACAGTCGGAATCGGTCGGAAATCACGAATTTCTGACTACTTTCCGACAAAAATTGGTTGGTCGGAAAACAGTTAGTTGGAAAAGTAGTCGGAACGTTCAAAAGGTCGGACGACCAAATATTTTCAAATTTTTGACCAAAGTGGTCGTAATTTACCGACCGAATCAGTCGTAATAATATAAATAAAAATAATTATTTATTTAAAATTAAATAATATAAATATATAATTTCCGACCGAATTGGTCGGAAATTAATAATTAAAAAATAAATTTTATTTAATTTTTGACGGAATACGTCGAAAACCTTTAAATATTAAAAAAAATTAAATTTCCTACCGAATCGGTCGAAAATCTGGGTAGTTGTCCGACTGTTTCCGTCGAAAATCAGTCGGAAGTTTCTGTAAAACTGGGCAGCATTCTGCCTAATTTTGAGCTACACCACCTGTCAAACTATTATAATACAATAACGCCAACAACCAAACAACCATTAACACAATCTAAACCAATAATACCAACCATTAACATAATCTAAACCAACAATACCAGCCATTAACAGAATCTAAACCAGCAATACCAACCATTTAACATAATCTAAACCAACAATACCAACCATTAACACAATCTAAACCAATAATACCAACCATTAACATAATCTAAACCAACAATACCAGCCATTAGCATAACCTAAACCAACAATACCAACCATTAAACCTAATGATTTTGGGCATAAAAACATCCAAATAGTAGCCTACATTCAAGTTTAAAAACAAAACATAAAGTTGTCTCTCACAATCAAGTTTACCAATCAACCAAAACACCATACCTAAACTACTACACATCAGATTCAGTTTGTTCATCCTCATCATCAGATAGATCATGCCCATATTTTCTCATGAATTTTTGCATCTTAACAAATGTTCCTAATTGAGAGTCCAATTGTTGCTAAGATTGGGTTTGGATGACCTGTAGGTCGACGTACTCCAAGTCCGTAGACTCTGCCTTTGTTTACTCTACTCGCTGCCTTTGTCCACAATGAAGCCATATCATTAGGTGTTGGTTGAGTTGAAGGAGGCTGAGTTTGTTGCCATTCTTCCACCCTTTTATGATAATCTTCCTGAAATGAAAACATAACTATTATGTAAACAAACTAATATTAATAAACCATAAATAATTATGAAGTTATTATTTTACATATGTGTCTGACGCACGCATCTTCACCCAGTGTTCTCTTGTACCATCATTCTTCTTTTTCTTATGCGTCTCCTCGAAGACCTCAGTGTGACTCATATCTCGCCCTCTTTCCTTTTCCTTCATAACAAAAAGTATGAGTTAGACATTACAAACGTAAAATTCTATATGTAAAACTAAGAAAAATTTTATAAGTAATTACCAATCTTAGTTTATGAGCCGCAAAACTAATCGAACCTCCTGTGCGCAACAAGCCACCTTTACTGGAGGCACGGTTTGCCTTTGCTTGTTCACTCTTCGTCTTCCATTCAGTGGTATTCCACTTAACTTCGTCTGAGTTCAATAACTTAGCATACTTACATTTCACACAAGGATACCTAATCCTTCCTCCAATAAGAAAATCATCAAGTGTTTAAGCCTTAGCAATAAATTCAGCAACCCCTTCAATAAATTCATCTCTCAACCCCGCACGATTAGGATGATTCCTATTATACATCCATCTATGATGCACAAATTCCATCTACACAAATAGAAATCTAGAAATGAGAAATTTAAAACAATTTGATTTATTTAAACTGGTTACAAATTATACTCTTTCAAAGGTTCGTTTTAGATATATACATATCATTGTGTCAAAGCACTTGATGTAACGACCCGACCGGTTGTTTTACTTTTTTTAACCCCATTTCCCTAAATAAGACTTCCCATACATGCTTTTACTATTTTATGACTTGCAGGAATGGTTAGTTCAGGATTTTGAAGGGTTCGGGTTGAAATCGGAACACTTGGTTCCTTAAGGTTGGCTTAAAAGGCCAAGTTTGACTTCGGTCAACATTTGAGTAAACGACCTCAAAATCGGGATTTGACGGTTCCAATAGGTTTGTATGATAATTTTGCACTTGGGCGTATGTTCGGATCGGGTTTGGATGACCCGGGAGAGTTTTGGCGCCTAACAGTGAAAGTTGGTTCTTGAAGGTTTTAAAAGTTCTTTAAATTTGGTTGGGAGCAGATTTTGGTGATATCGAGGTCCAAATGGAATTCCGAGATAGGGAATAGTTCTGTAATGTCATTTAAGACTTACACATAGAATTTGGTGTCATTCCGAGTATTTTAAGTAAGTTTCGGCGCATTGGAAGTAAATTGAAGAACTTGAAGTTCTTAAATTTGATTCAATTGGTTTTGGGGTTTGATTCTTAGTTTTAATGTTGTTTCAGGCATTCTGAGAGTTTGAGCGAGTCCGTTTTATGATTCTAAACTTGTTGGTATGTTTGGGCAGGGCCCCGGGGGCCACGAGTGTCGATCGGACGAGGCTCGGACCAAGTTCGTAGCATGGAGCCATAGCTGAAGCTCACAGATCTGTCATGATCGCACCTACGCTTGGCACCCGCAGGTGCGAGCCATGAGCTGCAGAAGCGGGAGATCAAGGGCAGCCTAGGAACCACAGATGCGGAAGATTGGGCGCACCTGCGCGATCGCAGGTGCAAGTGCTTTGGTCGCAGGTATGATTAGGCCCGCAGAAGCGGCCCCTTTTGTCCGCAGATGCGGAGACTGGACAGGTAAGGGAAAAGCACACCGGTGAGGCATTTACCGCAGGTGCGAGACTGCAGATGTGGACAAGGCACCGCAGGTGCGAAAGTCGTTGGGCAGTGAGGGTTCATTTAATACGGACTTAGGCCATTTTTATCATATTTTCTTTTACTCTTGGGCGATTTGAGAGCTTTGAAGTAGGGAATTTAGACCTATATTTCTGAGGTAAGTAATTTCTACTTAATGTGAATTTAATACATAGATCATGGGTAGATCTTAACATAAAAATTTGTAGAAATCATGGGTTAGATGAAGAACCTAGGTTTTGATTAAAATGGGATTTTACCACGAAATTGATTATGGAACTTAGTGAAAATCATATATTTATGTTCCTAAGGTTATGGGTAACAACTTTCTTCAAAAATTTCTGAAATCTGGATAATTGCTTTAATATCGAGGGTATGAACTTCGAGCGTAAATTGATTAATTTATATAATGTTTGACTAGTTTCGAGTCGTTTGGCACCAAATTTGGAGGTTTGAGCGCATTCTTGAATTGGGAAGTAAGCTTTCAGACGAGATAAGTCTATTTTCTAACCTTGTAAGAGGGAACTTACCTTATAGGTGAACTTAATTAATATGTGTTGTTAATTATGGGGGCTACGTACGCACGAAGTGAAGAGAGTCCGTACGTAGCTACTATTCATATTTATGTCCGGGTAGTTTTAGGTTTACCCCATGCTTGTGGACACCGTTATTTGATTATATTTGTTAACTGTATCAAATGGAACTGAGTGGAGGATTTTTAAGGATTTAAAAGCTTCAAGTCGAATTGTCTTCATTTTGAAAAGAATCAAGGAAGGGTTATGATATAAATTTATATTTGACCGCGTCGCATGTATGATTCACGAGGGGGGTAATAGATGCATCTATGGTTCGCGTCATTCGACCCTCGACAATGCACAGTTTATATTTATGTTGGATCAGGCCGAACGTCCTCGGTGGTATTCGTGTGTGATAATAGAACTGGAAGTTCCTTTCATAATCGGTATAAATTCATTGTTTGTGTGATCATATGTTTTAAAGGAAGGAAGTGATTCAAGTTCTTAAATATTTTTGAAGACATTGTTTAGTTATTTCTTGTTCTGAGTCTTATAGTTGTATATCATTCTTAATTAGAATTTCATATTATCATGTTATTGGCCCTAGTAAGTGTTGGAGTTGACCCCTCGTCACTACTTCTTCAAGGTTAGACTAGATACTTACTGGGTACATAATATTTATGTACTCACGCTACACTTCTGTACTTAATTTTACAGGATCTGAGGCAGGTGCATTTGATTACCAGTCTGGTGCGCAGATTTGATCCCCATCTTGAGACTTCACGGTGAGCTGCCTTCCGAGCCGTTCTGCAGCAGCTGGAGTCTCCCTTATGTTTTATACTTTTTTCTGGCTATTTCATTTCAGACAGTAGGCT